>NC_053022.1:296611663-296739424 GCF_003073215.2 Triticum urartu
TACCTACTTGTTGAGATAGTGATCATGCGGAGACCCCACAGAGCAGGTCTAGGGGTGTTATCTCCTAGGAGAGCCCCGAACCTGGGTAAGATGCGTCGGCGTACCTATCTACGCCTTATCCCGTTTCCAGGCACTGGCGACGTTTTACTCTACCCCACCATGATAAGCCATCCTTTTGTTGGAAATATGCCCTAGAGGCAATAATAAATTGATTATTATTATATTTCCTTGTTCATGATAATCGTTTATTATCCATGCTATAATTGTATTGATAGGAAACTCAGATACATGTGTGGATACATAGACAACACCATGTCCCTAGTAAGCCTCTAGTTGACTAGCTCGTTGATCAATAGATGGTTACGGTTTCCTGACGATGGACATTGGATGTCGTTGATAACGGGATCACATCATTAGGAGAATGATGTGATGGACAAGACCCAATCCTAAGCATAGCACAAGATCGTGTAGTTCGTATGCTAAAGCTTTTCTAATGTCAAGTATCATTTCCTTAGACCATGAGATTGTGCAACTCCCGGATACCGTAGGAGTGCTTTGGGTGTGCCAAACGTCACAACGTAACTGGGTGGCTATAAAGGTACACTACGGGTATCTCCGAAAGTGTCTGTTGGGTTGGCACGAATCAAGACTGGGATTTGTCACTCCGTGTGACGGAGAGGTATCTCTGGGCCCACTCGGTAGGACATCATCATAATGTGCACAATGTGATCAAGGAGTTGATCACGGGATGATGTGTTACGGAACGAGTAAAGAGACTTGCCGGTAACGAGATTGAACAAGGTATCTCGGGCAAGTATCGTACCGCTAGACAAAGGGAATTGTATACGGGATTGATTAAGTCCTTGACATCGTGGTTCATCCGATGAGATCATCGTGGAACATGTGGGAGCCAACATGGGTATCCAGATCCCGCTGTTGGTTATTGACCGGAGAGTCATCTCGGTCATGTCTGCATGTCTCCCGAACCCGTAGGGTCTACACACTTAAGGTTCGGTGACGCTAGGGTTATAGAGATATTAGTATGCGGTAACCTGAAAGTTGTTTGGAGTCCCGGATGAGATCCCGGACGTCACGAGGATTTCCGGAATGGTCTGGAGGTAAAGAATTATATATAGGAAGTGCTATTTCGGCCATCGGGACAAGTTTCGGGGTCATCGGTATTGTACCGGGACCACCGGAAGGGTCCCGGGGGTCCACCGGGTAGGGCCACCTACCCCGGGGGGCCACATGGGCTGTAGGGGGTGCACCTTGGCCTACATGGGCCAAGGGCACCAGCCCCTAGAGGCCCATGCGCCAAAGGGACAAGAGGAGGGGAGAGTCCTAAAGGGGGAAGGCACCTCCGAGGTGCCTTGGGGAGGATGGACTCCTCCCCCCCTTGGCCGCACCCTTCCTTGGAGGAAGGGGCAAGGCTGCGCCCTCCCCCTCTCCCTTGGCCCTATATATAGTGGGGGAAAGGGAGGGCAACCATACCTAAGCCCTGGCGCCTCCCTCTCCTTCCCATGACACATCTCCCTCCTCCCGCAGCGCTTGGCGAAGCCCTGTTGGAATCCCGCTACTTCCACCACCATGCCGTTGTGCTGTTGGATATCCATCAACCTCTCCTTTCCCCTTACTGGATCAAGAAGAAGGAGAGGTCGCTGCTCCGTACGTGTGTTGAACGCGGAGGTGCCGTCCGTTCGGCGCTAGGATCATCGGTGATTTAGATCACGACGAGTACGACTCCATCAACCCCGTTCTCTTGAACGCTTCCGCGCGCGATCTACAAGGGTATGTAGATCCACACCTCCCTCGTTGCTAGATGACTCCATAGATAGATCTTGGTGACACGTAGGAAAATTTTGAATTTATGCTACGTTACCCAACAGTGGCATCATGAGCTAGGTCTATGCGTAGTTTCTATGCACGAGTAGAACACAAAGTAGTTGTGGGCGTTGATTTTGTTCAATATGCTTGCCGTTACTAGTCTTATCTTGATTCGGCGGCATCGTGGGATGAAGCGGCCCGGACCGACCTTACACGTACTCTTACGTGAGACTGGTTCCACCGACTGACATGCACTAGTTGCATAAGGTGGCTAGCGGGTGTCTGTCTCTCCCACTTTAGTCGGATCGGATTCGATAAAAAGGGTCCTTATGAAGGGTAAATAGCAATTGGCATATCACGTTGTGGTCTTTGCGTAGGTAAGAAACGTTCTTGCTAGAAACCCATAGCAGCCACGTAATACTTGCAAACAACAATTAGAGGACGTCTAACTTGTTTTTGCAGGGTATGCTATGTGATGTGATATGGCCAAAGGATGTGATGAATGATATATGTGATGTATGATATTGATCATGTTCTTGTAATAGGAATCACGACTTGCAATTCGATGAGTATGACAACCGGCAGGAGCCATAGGAGTTGTCTTAATTTATTTATGACATGTGTGTCAACATAAACGTCATGTAATTACTTTACTTTATTGCTAACCGTTAGCTATAGTAGTAGAAGTAATAGTTGGCAAGACAACTTCATGAAGACACGATGATGGAGATCATGATGATGGAGATCATGGTGTCATGCCGGTGACAAGATGATCATGGAGCCCCAAGATGGAGATCAAAGGAGCTATATGATATTGGCCATATCATGTCACTATTTGATTGCATGTGATGTTTATCATGTTTTTGCATCTTGTTTACTTAGAACGACGGTAGTAAATAAGATGATCCCTCACTATAATTTCAAGAAGGTGTTCCCCCTAACTGTGCACCGTTGCGAAAGTTCGTCGTTTCGAGGCACCACATGATGATCGGGTGTGATAGATTCTTACGTTCACATACAACGGGTGTAAGACAGATTTAAACACGCAAAACACTTAGGTTGACTTGACGAGCCTAGCATGTGTATAGACATGGCCTCGGAACACAGAAGACCGAAAGGTCGAGCATGAGTCGTATAGAAGATACGATCAACATGAAGATGTTCACCGATGTTGACTAGTGCGTCTCACGTGATGATCGGACACGGCCTAGTTGACTCGGATCATGTAATCACTTAGATGACTATAGGGATGTCTATCTTAGTGGGAGTTCATAAGATGAACTTAATTATCCTGAACATAGTCAAAAGGTCTTCGCAAATTATGTCGTAGCTCACGCTTTAGTTCTACTGTTTAGATATGTTCCTAGAGAAAATTTAGTTGAAAGTTGATAGTAGCAATTATGCGGACTAGGTCCGTAAACCGAGGATTGTCCTCATTGCTTCATAGAAGGCTTATGTCCTTAATGCACCGCTCAGTGTGCTGAACCTCGAACGTTGTCTGTGGATGTTGCGAACATCTGACATACACGTTTTGATAACTACGTGATAGTTCAGTTAAACGGTTTAGAGTTGAGGCACCGAAGACGGTTTTTGAAACGTCGCGAAACATATGAGATGTTTTGAGGGCTGAAATTGGAATTTCAGGCTCGTGCCCACGTCAAGAGGTATAAGACCTCCGACGATTTTCTTAGCCTACAAACTAAGGGAGAAAAGCTCAATTGTTGAGCTTGTGCTCAGATTGTCTGAGTACATCAATCATTTGAATCGAGTGGGAGTTGATCTTCCAGATGAGACAGTGATGTTTCTCCAAAGTCATTGCCGCCAAGCTGCTAGAGCTTCATGATGAACTATAATATATCAGGGACATATATGATGATCCTTGAGATATTCGCGATGTTTGACACCAAAGTAGAAATCAAGAAAGGAGCATCAATTGTTGATGGTTGGTGAAACCACTAGTTTCAAGAAGGGCAAGGGCAAGAAGGGATACTTCATGAAACGGCAATTCAGCTGCTGCTCTGGTGAAGAAACTCAAGGTTGAACCCAAACCCGAGACTGAGTGCTTCTGTAATAAGGGGAACAGCCACTGGAGCAGAATTACCCTAGATACTTGGTAGATGAGAAGGCTGGCAAGGTCGATAGAAGTATATTGGATATACATTGTGTTGATGTGTACTTTACTAGTACTCCTAGTAGCACCAGGGTATTAGATACCGGTTCGATTGCTAAGTGTTAGTAACTCGAAACAAAAGGCTACGGAATAAACGGAGACTAGCTAAAGGTGAGCTGACGATATGTGTTGGAAGTGTTTCCAGGGTTGATATGATCAAGCATCGCACGCTCCCTCTACCATCGAGATTGGTATTAAAACCTAAATAATTTTTATTTGGTGTTTGCGTTGAGCACAAACATGACTGGATTATGTCTGTCGCAATACGGTTATTCATTTAAAGAGAATAATGGTTACTCTGTTTATTTGAATAATACCTTCAAATGGTCTTACACCTGAAATGAATGGTTTATTGAATCTCAATCGTAGTGATACACATGTTCATGCCAAAAGATAGTAATGATAGTACCACCTACTTGTGGCACTGCCACGTAAGTCATATCGGTATAAAACACATGAAGAAGCTCCATGTTGATGGATCTTTGGACTCACTCGTTTTTGAAAGGTTTGAGACATGCGAACCATGTCTATTGGTATATATGCATGAAGAAACTCCATGCAAATGGACCGTTTGGACTCACTTGATTTTGAATCACTTGAGACATGCAAATCATACCACATGGGCAAGATGACTGAAAGCCTCGTTTTTCAGTAAAATGGAACTAGAAAGCAACTTGTTGGAAGTAATACATTTTGATGTGTGCAGTCCAATGAGTGCTGAGGCGTGTAGTGGATATCGTTATGTTCTTACTTCACAGATGATTTGAGTAGATGTTGAGTATATTTACTTGATGAATCACGAGTCTGAATTATTGAAAGGTTCAAGTAATTTCAGGGTGAAGTTGAAAGATCGTCATGAAAAGAGGATAAAATATCTATGATATGATCATAGAGATGAATATCTAAATTACGAGTTTGGCACAGAACTAAGACATTGTGGAAATTGTTTCACAATTAATACAGCCTGGAACACCATAGTGTGATGGTGTGTCCGAACATCATAACTGCACCCTATTGGATATGATGCATACCATGATGTCTCTTATCGAATTACCACGATAGTTTATGGGTTAGGCATTAAAGACAACCACATTCACTTTAAATAGGGCACCACGTAATTCCGATGAGATGACACCGTATGAACTATGGTTTAGAGAAACCTAAGCTGTCATTTCTTAAAAGTTTGGGGCTGCGACGCTTATGTGAAAAAGTTTTAGGCTGATAAGCTCGAACCCAAAGCGGATAAATGCATCTTCATAGGACACCCAAAACAGTTGGGTATACCTCCTGTCTCAGAACCGAAAGCAATAAGGGATTGTTTCTAGAATTGGGTCCTTTCTAGAGGAAAAGTTTCTCTCGAAGGAATTGAGTGGGAGGATGGTGGAGACTTGATGAGGTTATTGAACCGTCACTTCAACTAGTGTATAGCAGGGCACAAAGAGTTGTTCCTGTGACACCTACACCAATTGAAGTGGAAGCTTATGATATTGATCAGGAGACTTCGGATCAAGTCACTACCAAACCTCGTGGGATGACAAGGATGCGTACTACTTCAGAGCGGTATGTAATCCTGTCTTGGAAGTCATGTTGCTAGACAACAATGAACCTAGGAGCTATGGAGAAGCGATGGTGGGCCTGGATTTCGATAAATGGCTCGAGGCCTCAGGTCTAGAAGCCAATCCCAAGACTGCCAAGGTTTCCAGGTCCTGCATCAGCACCTGGCTCCTTCAACGTCAATGGCTTCAGGGCAGACAACACGTTCTTTAATAGCTCCAGGAACCCCTACTCAAGGGAAAGGATATCATCTGATCGGTTCTAGAGCTATCCTCAGTGAAGCTATTACTCTTGCATTCTTTACAACCAATGTCGCATCTTCCCACACAAGTGCCTTGACGTTGAAGCTATAGCTGGTCTGCCCTGTCTAGAAGAAGCATTGGATTGCTTCAAGCAAGTGGGTCTGCTGCAGTTTGTTACTGATGAAGAGCATTGGAATGAAGAGCTGCTGCTACAATTCTATGCCACACTTCACATCAAAGGGTATAGCAGAGATCCGAAGACTTGGGTCCTGGAGTGGATGACTGGCAACGTTCATCACGAAGCCAATGCATTTGACATCATTGAGCTCACTGGCTTGCCCACTCCTGGCGATCTCTTCGAGCAAGGCTGTCAGCTGCATGCTGAAGCTATTGAGAGCATCTTTCAGCGGCCAGAACCTGATTTGAGTCAAATGCTCAGCATGATGAAGCCATTGCCACAAGATGTTGCTTATCCTACAGAGTTCTTCATTGAAGACCTTGAGTACCTGCCCAGAACCATCTATCACATCATCACGCGAACTCTCTGGCCTATCAAAGGGCACTCTCCAAATGCCAAGCTTCAGGGTGCAATGAAGACTTTGGTCTTCTATATACTTCATGGCAAATGCTTCAATGCACAGGACTTCTTCATACGCCAACTTGCTGCATCAGGCATTGATCTGTTTGGTTTGAAGTTCTACGCCCCTTGGGTCATGCGGCTGATCAAGCTACACTCCGCCATCTCGTATCAGCCCTCAGCCCGCAACCATCGGATCTTCTTGCCTGACGTGGACATGTCTACTGAAGCCATATATTCTAAGCCTGCCAAGCAACCTCTAAGTCTTCAGAATGCAGACCATCAAAGTTTTACTCAGAACGTTGAAGGCGTTGAAGCAGTTTCTCGGGTGTATCCTTTGGCTGGCACTACACGTGCACCACACCCTGCTTCCACTGAAGCCACTGACAGTGCCACTGCTCCAAGACCCAAGAAGCGCACTCGTGTTCTCAATGACCGAGAGCTTCTTGTGGCTCTACATCAGAAACAGGATAGGCATCATGACTGGCTGAAGCGTCAGATGAAAAGCCTCTTGGTGGATGTTAATCGCACTCGAAATCTTGCCACCAAGAATGCTTTCGTTGCCCATGAAACCTGACGCCGCACATGGAAAGGCCTCACGATGATGTGTTCTGAAGCTGATCTTCAAGAGGATGGCTTCTCTGAGAGATTCAAGTTTGACTCCACACCTTCTCGAAGGGCTGTGCTGCTAGGAACTCCATCCCTTGAAGACTCTGAGTTCTCTTCCTCTGCTGCCACAGTGACTGCCAGAATTATTGAGGAAGAAGACGATGCTACTTCACCGCCACCTCCTTCAGCACCTCCAAGCTCTTCTGCACCGCCAAACAACACCAACAACCCTGCTACTTCACCTACTCCTCATGGGAACGAGTAGAGGCTCTATGTCTTCAAACCTTTTTGGTCATTACTGACAAAAGGGGGAGAAGCATATGAGATTGATAGTCTTCAAGCGGGTCCATATGGGCGGGTGCTTTATATTTTGCTTCGTGCTTACAACTCTCATTTTTGCTACATTTGGTTCTTATGAGTTGTAACACTTAAACTAGATGGTCGTCTGCTACTTATTTGCCACCTTGTTTTGCAAAGATAAATTCCGCATGTGCGATGATAAATTCCGCACTTAGCTCATTCTGTAGACGTCCATTTTCCATTATGCATGGCATTATCTTCATATACTTTCACATGCATAGTGGATTGTCATCATAAGTTGAAGTGGATCTCCACAAGTACAACCTGCCATGTGCATTTGCATTCCAAAAGCAAATTAACTTATATGCACATCTTCAGGGGGATCCCTTGCAACTTATGAAGACAATTCCTTATCCTTTACAATTCCACAGATTATATTCCCCGTTGAAAACTTCAACTAGTTTGTCATCAATCACCAAAAAGGGGGAGATTGTAAGTGCATCTAGTGCCAACCCTAGTTGGTTTTGGAGTATTGACGACAAACCTAGTTGAGGGACTAATGTGTTTGTGAGAATTGCAGGATAACACAGGTAGAATTCCCTCATTGATTCGGTTTTACTACCAGAGATGACCCCTAAAAATGTATGAAGACATTGAAGTCAAAGGTGGTATATGAAGATATTCACATTGAAGACTATGACAAGAGAAGACACTATATGAAGCCTATGGAGCTCGAAGACTTAGATCTTTCGTAGTTCTTTTTCTTTTGTGTTGAGTCATAGGAACCACCGTACTGTTAAGTGGGGTCCAAGAGAACCAGTCAGAATGACTAAAGTGATGCCTAAACCAAAAACCTATGTCTTCGAGTGAAGACTATGAGAGCGAATCTTGTCCAGAGTCGGACAAGTCAGCTTTGCTTGTAGCCCAAGTAAAGTTGTCGTTTGAGTTTGAAATCTGACCGTTGGAACACGTGTCAGTTCCTTAGTGACCCAGGGTCATTTCGGACAAATCAGGTCGGGTTGCCAAGTGGCTATAAATAGCCCACCCCCTACAACCATAAACGGTTGGCTGCTCAGATTGAAAGTATGGCTTTTGTCGTTTGAGAGCAACCCACCTCGAAGCCTTTGAGAGAGAATTCCTTGCGAGGATAAAAGCCCTAACCACCAGAGCCAGAGAGAATTGGGCATCACTTAAGTCTTCTTGTCTGTGTGATCTGAAGACTTATTACACTTGAGGACTGTGCATCCTCCAGCCAGTTAGGCGTCGCGTTCGGAGCATCCAAGAGACATTGTGGATTGCCAGTGAACGAAGTCTGTGAAGGTTTGGGAGTCTACCTTGAAGACTTACCAGAGTGATTGGGCGAGGTCTATGTGACCTTAGCTCAAGGAGAATACGGTGAGGACTGGGTGTCCTGAGCTGCGTGTTCAGGACTGGGTGTCCAGGACTGTGTGTCCTAAGGTTTAAATACCTAGCCGCTCCAACCAGACGTATAGTTGTCACAGCAACTGGAACTGGTCCAACAAATCATTGTCTTCAACAAGTCACTGGTTTCATCTTCACTTCACTTTACTTACTGTTACTCCTTGTGAAGTCATTGTATGTTTGCTCTATTATTTGTCTTCACTGAGTGACTGCGTGTTCTGTTTGGCTTCAAAATATCTTCCTACCTGATCCTTACTACCTAGCTGCTATTAGTCTTTATGCTTTCACTTCATTGAATACTTGACTATGGTTTGCCTAGTGTAGTCTACCTTCCGCTGCATGGTAATAGGTTTAATTTTATCGTTTGTCTTCAAAACTCCCATGTTCTGAAGACTTTCATAAAAATCGCCTATTCACCCCCCCTCTAGTCGATATAACGCACTTTCAGCAAAAATGAAGCATGGCCAAACTATATGACTTTGTAGGGATAAGTTTTCTTTAGCTATGGTATTTTGATAAGACATAATTGCTTGATTAGCATACTTGGAGTATTATTATTTTTATGTCAACAATAAACTTTTATCTTGAATCTTTTGGATCTGAACATTCATGCCACAATAGAGAAAAATACATTAAAGAATATTCTAGAATGCATCCCACATAAAAAATTATGTTTTTATCGTTTACCTACTCGAGGTCGAGCAGGAATTAAGCTTGGGGATGCTGATACGTCCCCAATGTATCTATAATTCTTTATTGTTCCATGCTATTATATTGTCCGTTGTGGATGTTTATGGGCTTTATTATACACTTTTATATTATTTTTGGGACTAACCTATTAACCGGAGGCCCAGCCCAAATTGCTGTTTTCTTGCCTATTTCAGTGTTTCGAAGAAAAGGAATATCAAACGGAGTCCAAACAGAATGAAACCTTCGGGAGAGTTATTTTTGGAACGGAAGCAATCCAGGAGACTTGGAGTAGACGTCAGGGAAGCTTTGAGGAAGCCACGAGCTAGGGAGGCGCGCCCCCACCCTCGTGGGCCCCTCATGGCTCCCCTAACCAACTTCTTTCGCCTATATATGTCCATATACCCTAGAAACATCGAGGAACATAATAGATCGGGAGTTCCGCTGCTGCAAGCCTCTATAGCCACCAAAAACCAATCGGGACCCTGTTCCGACACCCTGTCGGAGGGGGGATCCCTCACCGGTGGCCATCTTCATGATCCCGGCGATCTCCATGACGAGAAGGGAGTAGTTCACCCTCGGGGCTGAGGGTATGTACCAATAGCTATGTGTTTGATCTCTCTCTCTCTCTTGTGTTCTTGAGGTGGTACGATCTTGATGTATCGCGAGCTTTGCTATTATAGTTGGATCTTATGATGTTTCTCCCCCTCTACTCTCTTGTAATGGATTGAGTTTTCCCTTTGAAGTTATCTTATCGGATTGAGTCTTTAAGGATTTGAGAATACTTGATGCATGTCTTGCATGTGCTTATCTGTGGTGACAATGGGATATCACATGATCTACTTGATGTATGTTTTGGTGATCAACTTGCGAGTTCCATGACCTCGTGAACTTATGCATAGGGGCTGGCACACGTTTCCATCTTGACTCTCCGGTAGAAACTTCGGGGCACTCTTTGAAGTTCTGTGTGTTGGTTGAATAGATGAATCTGAGATTGTTTGATGCATATCGTATAATCATACCCACAGATACTTGAGGTGACATTGGAGTATCTAGGTAACATTAGGGTTTTGGTTGATTTGTGTCTTAAGGTTTTATTATAGTACGAACTCTATGATAGATCTATCTGAAAGAATAACTTGAGGTGGTTTCGTAACCTACAATAATCTCTTCGTTTCTTCTCCGCTATTAGTGACTTTGGAGTGACTCTTTGTTGCATGTTGAGGGATAGTTATATGATCCTATTATGTTATTATTGTTGAGAGAACTTGCACTAGTGAAAGTATGAACCCTAGGACTTGTTTCCTAGCATTGCAATACCATTTGTGCTCACTTTTACCACTTGCTACCTTGCTGTTTTTATATTTTCATATTACAAAAACCATTATCTACTATCCATATTGCACTTGTATCACCATATCTTCGCCGAACCAGTGCACCTATACAATTTACCATTGTATTGGGTGTGTTGGGGACACAACAGACTCTTTGTTATTTGGTTGCAGGGTTGTTTGAGAGAGACCATCTTCATCCTACGCCTCCCACGGATTGATAAACCTTAGGTCATCCACTTGAGGGAAATTTGCTACTGTACTACAAACCTCTGCACTTGGAGGCTCAACAACGTCTACACGAAGAAGGTTATGTCGTAGGCATCATGTAGCGAGGGGCATCAACGAGGCGCGGCGAGGGAGGCCGGGGCGAGCGACGGATGGCGGCAATGACGACTGGCACAATGTGCGCTGCAGCGGGGGCAGAGCGGGCTGGTAGGGCGAAGTACCAGCGTAACCCCGGCAGGCGAGCAGCGCGTAGAAGGAGTAGCGTAGCAGCAGGTGGAGCGGGACAAAAGGTGGACAATGGCAGTAGGCGGCAGTAGCAGCAGAAGTTTGCAGCGGCAGTGCAAGGCAGCAACAGCAGTCAGTAGAAGCAGAGGCGGGCGAGTGCAAAGCAACATCAACAGTATGTAGGACATGGTCCGGGGCGTACGGGTACGCGCGAGGGCGCCGGCGTCGAGCGGGCAGAGGTGCACGGGAGCATGAGCTGGGATGCGGTGGCACTGGCCCGACGGGATCGAGGCCTCAGACTTGGATCCATCGACCAAGATGGTCAGGTGGCTCCCTAGGGGCTTCACAAGCACGTAGACTCTGTTAGTTCGTCCCGGGGTTGACTTCATCGTCCTGCTTGAGCACTTCAACGACAACTTGGCCACGACAATGGTGCGACGACATGGATCTCTAGCAATGGTGTGAATTCGAGCAATCCCGAGAAGGGGAAGGGGTGGGTGCTCACGGTGGAGCCATTGGTGCGCTTGTGGAGGCCGAGGGAGGTCGAGGGTGATGGATCAAACGACGGGCTCGTGATGGCCGTGGCGGGGAAGATTGGTGCAGGCGACATGGTGGCGGCCTCCCAGCTTCGAACCGACGGTGTAGTTGACGAAGACAACCTAGGCGAAGCCGCTGTACCCCTTGGCATGGCTCGAGGTGGCTTCGGTGCATGCGAATGACGACGGCATGGTGACGGTGGCGTCGGTGTGGGTGGGGGGAGAGCAGTGGTGTGAGGAGGAGAAAAGAGGAGCTAGGGTTCGTCCATGGGCAGAGGGGGATCTGGCGGCAACCTTATCCTCGCGGGGAGGTCCGCGGGATGGCCGGTGTGTGGCAATCTGCGACACGGACGCACTGCCAGCGTTCAGCATGCTGGGGATGAACAGGGAGGAAGATAATGGCGCTGTGGGCTGGGCCTGCACCCTATGCACTAGAGGGCCAGTTACACATTGCCAATTTCCATTTTTCTCTTTCTTTTCTGTTTTGTTTTTCCTATCTGTTTCATATTTCTTTTGGCTATGAAAATAATTTAGTTGAAACTAATACCTAGAAAATATATACTAGGCAATACTATGAGCTAGCACAACTAGTTTCAATTTTTTTCAAAAGCACAAATATTTATTTAAATTGAAATGGACCAATTAAAAGTGGTTGGTCCAATTTTAAAAATGTTAAGGGTATTTTAATAATTCAAAAAATGTTGGTTTATTCTTGACAATTAGTTAGTGAAATTTTGCAACCCAGCAAACATTTTTGTTTTGCTGTTTGAATAAATATTATCTTTAATTTGTTTAACCTCTTTTTTTAAATTCGAACTCGGTTTGGGTCAAAGTGAGGTTTAGAAATTTAATTGCAATGTCATGGCACCATTAGTGTGAGGTCAATGTAGCATGACACCGGGGGTGTTACAAATCTCCTCCACTAAAAGAAATCTCGTCCCGAGATTTAAGAGGTGGAGTAAAGGGGAAGGTTCTGGTTACGAAATTCTAGGGAGTGTTCTCGGTCTTGGTTGTTCTTCTTGAAGAGGTCAATCCATTACATTGATGACTTCATTCCTCTGCTTCAGATCATCATGATGAAGTCGTCATCCTTCCTTTGGGAACTCCATCGTACTTATGAAAGGATAAGAGCGAAAACTCTATCAGGATGGATTTTCATAAGATTGAGCATCGGACGATTAACTCAAGGGATGATGCATGTATTATCTCTCGAATTGATTACATGAAACACATCGAGAGCATTATAAGAGGGTACAAAAGTTTGAAATGGGTAAGCATTTGTTTGAAGCCTGAAGTAGAGTGTGAAAAGGGTTCAGAGCAATGAGAATAATTATTGCTTCGGACACCAGAATAGATCACTGGGAAGGGGGTCCGTGAATTACATACGAAACCAAGTGCAAGGGATAACTTTGAAACAGGGATGTACAGGAGAGTCAGGTTTCGATCCTGTGGAACTGTGGGTTATGGGCCCACCATGTGGGTTAAAAGTAGGGAGGGCTTTGTCATCTTGCACGATCATGAAAGCAAGCATGTCAGAGAAGAGACTATCAATTATGTTGGCAATAACATTGGTACCAAGGGCGAGGGACGAAGAGAACCACTTTCCTGCTCGTTGAACAGGGCGGACCAATAGGCGAAGTTCTCGTCCATCGGTGGTTACCGGAATGCCATCAACAAAAGCAACAGGGTCTTATTGGCCCGGTTGTACACCAAGGTGTTTACATAAGTAGAAGAATATTACTGCTTAGATCATATAGATCATAGGAAAGGTTAAACAAAGCAATGGAAAGGAAAATGTGATCATCAGATTAAACAGAACAATGGAAAGGAAAATGTGTAACACACATTTCAGGGGTATACCCTGTTGGGGAACGTTGCAGAAAACAAAAATTTTCCTACGGTTTCACCAAGATCCATCTATGAGTTCATCTAGCAACGAGTGATTGGATTTCATCTACATACCTTTGTAGATCACGCGCGGAAGCGTTCAAGGACGGGGATGAGGAAGTCATACTCGACGTGATCCAAATCACCGGAGATCCTAGCGCCGAACGGACGGCACCTCCGTGTTCAACACACGTACGGTCAGCATGACGTCTCCTCCTTCTTGATCCAGCAAGGGGGGAGGAGAGGTTGATGAAGATCCAGCAGCACGACGACGTGGTGGTGGATGCAGGGCGTCACCGCAGCAGGGATTCGCCGTAGTACTGCGAGAAGGAGAGGTGTAGCAGGGGAGAGGGAGGCGCCAAGACTTAAAAAATGTAGCTGCCCCCTCCCTCCCCCCCTTTATATAGGCTCCCCTAGGGGGGCGCCGGCCCTAGGAGATGGGATCTCCTAGGGGGGCGGCGGCCAAGGGGTGGAGTGCCCCCCAAGCCAGGTGGGGTGCCCCCCCACCCCTAGGGTTCCAACCCTAGGCGCATGGGGTGGGCCTAGGGGGGCGCACCAGCCCACTATGGGCTGGTTCCCCTCCCCACTATGGCCCATGGGGCCCTTCGGGATGGGTGGCCCCACCCGGTGGACCCCCGGGACCCTTCCGGTGGTCCCGGTACAATACCGGTGACCCCGAAACTCTCCCGATGGCCGAAACTGCACTTCCTATATATAATTCTTCACCTCTGGACCATTCCGGAACTCCTCGTGACGTCCAGGATCTCATCCAGTACTTCGAAGAACTTTCGGGTTACTGCATATTCATATCACTACAACCCTAGCGTCACCGAACCTTAAGTGTGTAGACCCTACGGGTTCGGGAGACATGTAGACATGACCGAGATGGCTATCCGGTCAATAACCAACAGCAGGATCTGGATACCCATGTTGGCTCCCACATGCTCCTCGATGATCTCATCGGATGAACCACGATGTCGAGTATTCAAGCAACCCCGTATACAATTCCCTTTGTCAATCGGTACGTTACTTGCCCGAGATTCGATCGTCGGTGTCCCAATACCTCGTTCAATCTCGTTACTGGCAAGTCACTTTACTCGTACCGTAATGCATGATCCCGTGACCAGACACTTGGTCACTTTGAGCTCATTATGATGATGCATTACCGAGTGGGCCCAGAGATACCTCTCCATAATACGAAGTGACAAATCCCAGTCTTGATCCGTGTCAACCCAACAGACACTTTCAGAGATACCCGTAGTATACCTTTATAGTCACCCAGTTACGTTGTGATGTTTGGTATACCCAGAGCACTCCTACGGTATCCGGGAGTTACACGATCTCATGGTCTAAGGAAAAGATACTTGACATTGGAAAAACTCTAGCAAACGAACTATACGATCTTGTGCTATGTTTAGGATTGGGTCTTGTCCATCACATCATTCTCCTAATGATGTGACCCCGTTATCAATGACATCCCCATGTCCATAGCTAGGAAACCATGACTATCTGTTGATCAATGAGCTAGTCAACTAGAGGCTCACTAGGGACACATTGTGGTCTATGTATTCACACATGTATTACGATTTTCGGATAATACAATTAAAGCATGAACAATAGACAATTATCATGAACAAGGAAATATAATAATCATTTTATTATTGCCTCTAGGGCATATTTCCAACAGTCTCCCGCTTGCACTAGAGTCAATCATCTAGTTACATTGTGATGAATCGAACACCCATGGAATGCTGGTGTTGATCATGTTTTGCTCTAGGGAGAGGTTTAGTCAACGGATCTGCTACATTCAGGTCCGTATGTACTTTACAAATCTCTATGTCTCCATTTTGAACACTTTCACGAATGGAGTTGAAGCGACGCTTGATATGCCTGTTCTTCCTGTGAAACCTGGGCTCCTTGGCAAGGGCAATAGCTCCAGTGTTGTCACAGAAGAGAGTCATCGGGCCCGACGCATTGGGTATGACTCCTAGGTCGGTAATGAACTCCTTCACCCAGACTGCTTCGTGTGCTGCCTCCGAGGCTGCCATGTACTCCGCTTCACATGTAGATCCCGCCACAACGCTTTGCTTGCAACTGCACCAGCTAACTGCCCCACCATTCAAAATATACACGTATCCAGTTTGTGACTTAGAGTCATCCAGATCTGTGTCGAAGCTAGCGTCGACGTAACCCTTTACGATGAGCTCTTCGTCACATTTCCTCAGTCCTTTTCAGGTACTTCAGGATATTCTTGACCGTTGTCCAGTGTTCCTTGCCGGGATTACTTTGGTACCTACCTACCAAACTTACGGCAAGGTTTATATCAGGTCTGGTACACAACATGGCATACATAATAGAACCTATGGCTGAGGCATAGGGGATGACACTCATCTCTTGGACATTGAGCTAAGCTCAATTTCACACCTTGCAACACAGGCAAGAACCCCTTCTTAGGCTTATCCATATTGAACTTCTTCAATATCTTATCAAGGTATGTGCTTTGTGAAAGACCTATGAGGCGTCTTCATCTATCTCTATAGATCTTGATGCCTAATATATAAGCAGCTTCTCCAAGGTCCTTCATTGAAAAACTCTTATTCAAGTAGGCCTTAATGTTGTCCAAAAGCTCTATATCATTTCCCATCAAAAGTATGTCATCTACATATAATATGAGAAATGCTACAGAGCTCCCACTCACTTTCTTGTAAACGCAGGCTTCTCCATAAGTCTGCATAAACCCAAACGCTTTGATCATCTCATCAAAGCGAATGTTCTAACTCCGAGATGCTTGCACCAGCCCATAAATCGAGCGTTGGAGCTTGCACACCTTGTCAGCATTCTTAGGATCGACAAAACCTTCCAGCTGCATCATATACAGTTCTTCCTTAAGATAACCGTTAAGGAATGCCGTTTTGACGTCCATTTGACATATCTCATAATCATAATATGCGGCAATTGCTAACATGATTCAGACGGACTTCAGCTTTGCTACGAGAGAGAATGTCTCATCGTAGTCAACCCCTTGAACCTGTCGATAACCCTTAGCGACAAGCCTAGCTTTATAGATGGTCACATTACCATCCGCGTCTGTCTTCTTCTTAAAGATCCATTTATTTTCTATGGCTCGCCGATCATCGGGCAAGTCAGTCAAAGTCCATACTTCGTTTTCATTCATGGATCCTATCTCGGATTTCATGGCTTCCAGCCATTTGTCGGAATCCGGGCCTGCCATCGCTTCTTCATAGTTCAAAGGTTCGCCGTTGTCTAACAACATGATTTCCAAGACAGGGTTGACATACCACTCTGGTGCGGAACGTGTCCTTGTGGACCTTCAAAGTTCAGTAGGAGCTTGATCAGAAATATCTTGATCATCATCATTAACTTCCTCTCTAATTGGTGCAGGCACCACAGGAACATTTTCCTGAGTTGCGCCACTTTCCGGTTCAAGAGGTAATACTTCATCAAGTTCTACTTTCCTCCCACTTACTTCTTTCGAGAGAAACTCCTTCTCTAGAAAGGATCCATTCTTGGCAACAAAGATCTTGCCTTCGGATCTGAGGTAGAAGGTATACCCAATAGTTTCTTTAGGGTATCCTATGAAGACGCATTTTTCCGACTTGGGTTCGAGCTTTTCAGGTTGAAGTTTCTTGACATAAGCATCGCATCCCCAAACTTTTAGAAACGATAGCTTAGGTTTCTTCCCAAACCATAATTCATACGGTGTCGTCTCAACGGATTTCGACGGAGCCCTATTTAAAGTGAATGCGGCAGTCTCTAAAGCATAGCCCCAAAATGACAGCGGTAAATCAGTAAGGGACATCATAGATCGCACCATATCCAATAGAGTGCGATTACGACGTTCGGACACACCATTACGCTGAGGTGTTCCAGGCGGCGTGAGTTGTGAAACTATTCCACATTTTCTTAAGTGTGTACCAAATTCGTGACTCAAGTATTCTCCTCCACGATCTGATCGCAAAAACTTGATTTTTCTGTCACGTTGATTCTCAACCTCACTCTAAAATTCCTTGAACTTTTCAAAGGTTTCAGACTTGTGTTTCATTAAGTAGATATACCCATATCTACTCAAGTCATCAGTGAGGGTGAGAACATAACGATAGCCACCACGAGCCTCAACACTCATTGGACCGCACACATCAGTATGTATGATTTCCAATAGGTTGGTTGCTCGCTCCATTGTTCCTGAGAACGGAGTCTTGGTCATCTTACCCATGAGGCATGGTTCGCACGTGTCAAATGATTCGTAATCAAGAGACTCTAAAAGTCCGTCTGTATGGAGCTTGTTCATGCGTTTGACACCTATGTGACCAAGGCGGTAGTGCCACAAGTATGTGGGACTATCATTATCAACCTTCCATCTTTTGGTATTCACACTATGAATATGTGTAGCATTACGCTCGAGATTCATTAAGAATAAACCATTCACCATAGGAGCATGACCATAAAACATATCTCTCATATAAATAGAATAACCATTATTCTCGGATTTAAATGAGTAGCCATCTTGAATTAAACGAGATCCTGATACAATGTTCATGCTCAAAGCTGGTACTAAATAACAATTATTGAGGTTTAAAACTAATCCCGTGGGTAAATGTTGAGGCAGCGTGCCGACGGCGATCACATCGACCTTGGAACCATTCCCGGCGCGCATCGTCACCTCATCCTTCGCTAGTCTCCGCTTATTCCGCAGCTCCTGCTTTGAGTTACAAATGTGAGCAACCGCACCGGTATCAAATACCTAGGAGCTACTACGAGTACTGGTAAGGTACACATCAATTACATGTATATCACATATACCTTTCATTTTGTCGGCCTTCTTGTCCGCTAAGTATTTGGGGCAGTTCCGCTTCCAGTGACCACTTCCCTTGCTATAAAAGCACTCAGTCTCGGGCTTGGGTCCATTCTTTGGCTTCTTCCCGGCAGCTTGCTTACCGGGTGCGGCAACTCCCTTGCCATCCTTCTTGAAGTTCTTTTTACCCTTGCCTTTCTTGAACTTAGTGGTTTTATTCACCATCAACACTTGATGTTCCTTTTTTACTTCTACCTCTGCTGATTTCAGCATTGCAAATACTTCAGGAATGGTCTTTTCCATCCCCTGCATATTGAAGTTCATCACAAAGCTCTTGTAGCTTGGTGGAAGCGACTGGAGGTTTCTGTTAATGACCGCATCATCTGGGAGATTAACTCCCAGCTGAGTCAAGCGGTTATGTAATCCAGACATAGTGAGTATGTGCTCATTGACAGAACTATTTTCCTCCATCTTACAGCTGAAGAACTTGTCGGAGACTTCATATCTCTCGACCCGGGCATGAGCTTGAAAAACCATTTTCAGCTCTTCGAACATCTCATATGCTCCGTGTCTCTCAAAACGCTTTTGGAGCCCCGGTTCTAAGCTGTAAAGCATGCCGCACTGAACGAGGGAGTAATCATCAGCACGTGTCTGCCAAGCGTTCATAACGTCTTGGTTCTGCGGGATAGGTGCGTCACCTAGCGGTGCTTCTAGGACACAATCTTTCTTTGCAGCTATGAGGATGATCCTCAGGTTCCGGACCCAGTCCGTATAATTGCTGCCATCGTCTTTCAGCTTGTTTTTCTCTAGGAATGCGTTGAAGTTGAGGAGAACGTTGGCCATTTGATCTACAAGACATATTGTAAAGATTTTAGACTAAGTTCATGATAATTAAGTTCATCTAATCAAATTATTTAATGAACTCCCACTTAGATAGACATCCCTCCAGTCATCTAAGTATTACATGATCTGAGTTAACTAGGCCGTGTCCGATCATCACGTGAGACGGACTAGTCAACATCGGTGAACATCTTCATGTTGATCGTATCTTCTATACGACTCATGCTCTACCTTTCGGTCTTCTGTGTTCCGAGGCCATGTATGTACATGCTAGGCTCGTCAAGTCAACCTAAGTGTTTGCATGTGTAAATCTGTCTTACACCCGTTGTATGTGAACGTTGGAATCTATCACACCCGATCATCACGTGGTGCTTCGAAACAACGAACTGTCGCAACGGTGCACAGTTAGGGGGAACACCTTCCCGAAATTATTATGAGGGATCATCTTATTTACTACCGCCGTTCTAAGTAAACAAGATGCAAAAACATGATAAACATCACATGCAATCAAATAATAATAGTGACATGATATGGCCAATATCACATAGCTCCTTTGATCTCCATCTTGGGGCTCCATGATCATCTTGTCACCGGCATGACACCATGATCTCCATCATCATGATCTCCATCATCGTGCCTCCATGAAGTTGCTCACCAACTATTACTTCTACTACTACGGCTAACACGTTTAGCAATAAAGTAAAGTAATTTACATGGCGTTTCTCAATGACACGCAGGTCATACAAAAAAATAAAGACAACTCCTATGGCTCCTGCCGGTTGTCATACTCATCGACATGCAAGTCGTGATTCCTATTACAAGAACATGATCTCATACATCACATATATATCATTCATCATTCATCACAACTTTGGCCATATCACATCACAAATCACTTGCTGCAAAAACAAGTTAGACGTCCTCTAATTGTTGTTGCAAGTTTTACGTGGCTGCAAAAGGGTTCTAGCAAGAACGTTTTCTTACCTACGTAATAGCCACAACGTGATTTGTCAACTTCTATTTACCCTTCATAAGGACCCTTTTCATCGAATCCGCTCCAACTAAAGTGGGAGAGATAGACACCCGCTAGCCACCTTATGCAACTAGTGCATGTCAGTCGGTGGTACCAATCTCACGTAAGCGTACGTGTAAGGTCAGTCCGGGCCGCTTCATCCCACAATACCGCTGAAGCAAGATAAGAATAGTAGCGGCAAGAAAGTTGACAACATCTACGCCCACAAAAAATTGTGTTCTACTCATGCAAGGAGAACTACGCATAGACCTAGCTCATGATGCCACTGTTGGGGAACGTTGCAGAAAACAAAAATTTTCCTACGGTTTCACCAAGATCCATCTATGAGTTCATCTAGCAACGAGTGACTGGATTGCATCTACATACCTTTGTAGATCACACGCGGAAGCGTTAAAGGACGGGGATGAGGAAGTCGTACTCCACGTGATCCAAATCACCGGAGATCCTAGCGCCGAACGGACGGCACCTCCGTGTTCAACACACGTACGGTCAGCATGACGTCTCCTCCTTCTTGATCCAGCAAGGGGGGAGGAGAGGTTGATGATGATCCAGCAGCACGACAGCGTGGTGGTGGATGCAGGGCGTCACCGCAGCAGGGCTTCGCCGTAGTACTGCGAGAGGGAGAGGTGTAGCAGGGGAGAGGGAGGCGCCAAGACTCAAAAAATGTAGCTGCCCCTCCCTCCCCCCTTTATATAGGCTCCCCTAGGGGGGCGGCGGCCCTAGGAGATGGGATCTCCTAGGGGGGGCGGCGGCCAAGGGGTGGAGTGCCCCCCAAGCCAGGTGGGGCGCCCCCCCACCCCTAGGGTTCCAACCCTAGGCGCATGGGGTGGGCCTAGGGGGGCGCACCAGCCCACTATGGGCTGGTTCCCCTCCCCACTATGGCCCATGGGGCCCTCCGGGATGGGTGGCCCCACCCGGTGGACCCCCGGGACCCTTCCGGTGGTCCCGGTACAATACCGGTGACCCCAAAACTCTCCCGATGGCCGAAACTGCACTTCCTATATATAATTCTTCACCTCCGGACCATTCCGGAACTCCCCGTGACGTCCAGGATCTCATCCGGGACTTCGAACAACTTTCGGGTTACTGCATATTCATATCTCTACAACCCTAGCGTCACCGAACCTTAAGTGTGTAGACCCTACGGGTTCGGGAGACATGTAGACATGACCGAGATGGCTATCCGGTCAATAACCAACAGCGGGATCTGGATACCCATGTTGGCTCCCACATGCTCCTCGATGATCTCATCGGATGAACAATGATGTCGAGGATTCAAGCAACCCCGTATACAATTTCCTTTGTCAATCGGTACGTTACTTGCCCGAGATTCGATCGTCGGTATCCCAATACCTCGTTCAATCTCGTTACCGGCAAGTCACTTTACTCGTACCGTAATGCATGACCCTGTGACCAGACACTTGGTCACTTTGAGCTCATTATGATGATGCATTACTGAGTGGGCCCAGAGATACCTCTCCGTCATACGAAGTGACAAATCCCAGTCTTGATCCGTGTCAACCCAGCAGACACTTTCGGAGATACCCGTAGTATACCTTTATAGTCACCCAGTTACGTTGTGAGTTTGGTATACCCAGAGCACTCCTACGGTATCCGGGAGTTACATGATCTCATGGTCTAAGGAAAAGATACTTGACATTGGAAAAACTCTAGCAAACGAACTATACGATCTTGTGCTATGTTTAGGATTCGGTCTTGTCCATCACATCATTCTCCTAATGATGTGATCCCGTTATCAATGACATCCCCATGTCCATAGCCAGGAAACCATGACTATCTATTGATCAACGAGCTAGTTAACTAGAGGCTCACTAGGGACACATTGTGGTCTATGTATTCACACATGTATTACGATTTCCGGATAATACAATTAAAGCATGAACAATAGACAATTATCATGAACAAGGAAATATAATAATCATTTTATTATTGCCTCTAGGGCATATTTCCAACATACCCTTCCCAAGGACAAGGAGAGCATGATATCCATGACATGATAGAAAGTAGAAAACCATTTAGGTAAGGGGAGAGGAATTCCATGACATTACCCATACAACGGTGTTAGGATAATTGATAAAGAAAATTTAGCATTGTGCTTGAAATGTCCTTATTGAAGACCGGAGTACCACGGTCATGCTTCAAGATAGCATTGACATTGTATTCAAGCAAGGTCGGACTTTGGATACTCAAAGAATCCATCGGGAATTCCTAGAACACCTCATGAAGTTTTATCAGCAAAAGATGAGGATGTGGCCGATGAGTTCAGCAATAATCCACCGACATGTCAAAAAGGATGTATTTCCAAGATTATATGAACAAGTTTCTGCTGGGGGAAAGCAAGAATGTTGTCGATGATAACACAAATCATCGAGGGGCCAGGATGGTATTTCTCATCATGAATTCGATTGATATCCTAGAAGAGCTCAGAATGTTGATGATGATCACGACACATTTGTCAAGATATTTCATGAAGATGTAATCGATCGGCGATGGCATCAATTCAATGGAATGATGAAGCGAAAAGTTATTGGAATCACGGGTATGACACAAACTCGAATTCAAGGTTGTTGTTCAAGGCGAAATGATATGACGAGGAAGATCGGCGTAAGCTTAGCTCATCATCGAAAATTGTGCTCCGGGAAGGACCAAGTAGTACAGTCAAAATTTAGCACGATAATGATATAGCCGATTAGGCTAGAAATAACTTGAAGGATTATTAAACTCGTAAGCAACGAAAATTACTTAGGGTTATTGAATCGGAGTGCAGAATCGATTCACTTATCGGTGTTCTCAAGTGACTAATAACTCAGAACCAAAGGGAAATATGAAATCGGTGAGAAGCATTACTAGATGAAGACTCACAGGAAGCAACACAGTTCTTTGATATCCTCGAGATACCGGATGGTAATACTCGAAGGAAGATCAAAATAGAGGTTGCGAAGATGTACTGATCTGCAGAAGACAAGTACTTTAACTTGTCCGAGAATTGGGATCAAAGAAGAACAATATGGTCGGAACTATGATTTCAAAAAGACCAAATCCTAGATATAAGAAGAAGTTATACCAAGGGGACAATTAATTTTAGGAGAAGCTTCCATGATAAGATCTACACCATGCCCATGGGCATGAACACAAAGTTCAAGGTCGACTCCCACTTCTCCAATGCATATCCTTTCATTCAGTGCTCTGTTAAAATTATTTGAAAGCGAAGAACTTCCTCGTGAATTACCAAAGGATTATGATCTATGAAAACTATCAGGTTCACACGGATTAGGGAAGGCATAGGTTCAACCCATCGGGGTATCTTAGGAACATATTACCACAAACTTCAGGAATAAATTATACAAGCTCGAAAGTAGAGCATGGTTGAGAAAGCCGAGGATACAATTTACTAAAGGCATTATGTATCTGAGGAAAGGCTCACAAGGTTATTAATTATGAAGGATGCTGTCAGATAAAATCCAACAGAGGATCTGATGGACCACAAGGGATCTAATGTGAGCATCGGTCTCAACTAGAAGAAGAAAGAATGCTAGGAGTTCAGTTTATAGAAACAATTGACTAATTCAATGCTCAAATGCAAAGGAATTATGATTTCCAAAACAAGGGGTTAGAAGCAAATGCTCTGATTAAGGATGGATAAGTTAACTGGACTTAAGGGGTACAATCGATGGCAATTTGATTGGCCCAGAACCAGCTCATGTCTGGAGTGATGTCTGAGCCAAAGGGACGAATTCTAGTTTCGAATGATGATTGCAACCAATCACAAACATATCGAATCAAAGGCAGAAAATTATGTTGACAAAGGATACTAATGAATGCCACTAGACATATGGGAAGTAACCATAACACAAGCAAGCAAGAAATTCAAGAACAAAAGGCTATTGAGGATTTTCGAAAGATCGAATAGTACTTTGAAGACTTTGGTGAAACACATGAACAACTAGGAGAAACAAATCCTCAGTATGTGTGAGGATTAAGTCGTAGGTGCATTCAGCGACAAGGAACTACAAGGCAGTAGGTACAAAGGATTCTCGAAACAACAACGAGTATTTCGGGGTATCTTGTAATAACAAGAGCAACTGGGGATGAATGTAAGAATGGAAAGGGCATCTAGTTATCTATAGGGCTTGACGGTGGAAGGGAATTGCACACGCGATGAGCACAAGTTCTTTGGATAACATCAAAGAGTCTCTTAGGGGTCTGCTGACGAATCAAGCGATCATCTAGAATGAAGGTGCTCTCCGGGAGGAAGTAGTTACAACAACCTAGAGTCAGAGTTAGTAAAATCATTTAACCCGAATAGAAGAGAGATGAGAGTCCCGGAGTAAAGATCGAGGAGTAAAAGATCCTAACACCACCCAATTGTGATGTGGGCCTGTAAGCCACACAACAATGTTAGTAAAAGTTTGTAAAAGACTAGACTCAACTTCAGCCAAGGAGTTGGAAAGGGGGGTCCTACAGGCATTCAACTCTGATACCAACTTGTGACGCCCTCGATTCAATCATACACACAAATGTGTATGATCAAGATCAAGGACTCACGGGAAGATATCACAACACAACTCTAGACACAAATTAAAATAATACAACCTTTATATTACAAGCCAGGGGCCTCGAGGGCTGGAATACATAAGCTTGAATACACAAGAGTCGGCGAAAGCAACAATATCTGAGTACACACATAAACTAAACAAGTCCATCCTAAGAAGGCTAGCACAAAAGCAACAACGATCGAAAAGGCAAGTCCTTCTGCCTGGGAGCCTCCTAACTACTCCAGGTCGTTGGTGGCCGTCACGCAGTAGTAGGCACCCTCAGGGTAGTAGTAGTAGTCATCAGTGGTGTCGTCTGGCTCCTGGGATCCGTCATCTGGTCGCAACAATCGGGTATGGGGGAAAAAGAGGTAGCAAAGCAACCGTGAGTACTCATCCAAAGTACTCGCAAGACTTACATCAAATCTAAACTAAGTATGCATCTGTATCAAAGGAATGGGCTGTATCTGTGGACTGAACTGTAGAATGCCAGGATAGAAGGGGAAAGCCTAGCCTATAGAAGACTAGCATCTTCAAGCAGCTCCAAGCATCTTGCAGCATTCAGAAGAGTATAGAATAGCAGTTTATATTTAGCAAACATGTTGTAACATTAGCGCCCAGAGATCCTTTCTCCACTCCCTGCGAGAAAGCAATCCTGGATCCACATATCCATAACCTGCCTCAACATTCAGTATCCAGTTCTAGTTGTATCGATCAGGATACAACTCTGAGCGACCGTTACCGTGGACAAGGCTATTCGAACAGATCAATCTTCCCTGCAGGGGTGCACCAACTTACCCAACACGCTCGATCAACTCTGGCAGGACACATCATCAGGTCATTATAGGCCTCGGCCGATCAACACATCGCAGTCCTACCTAGGCTCAATAGAGAGGCCAGCATGCCGGTCTACATCCTATGCGCATATGGGTCTTGGGACCATCGCCCTTTGCACTCCTGCACATTGCGTGGGCGGCTGGTGAGCTGACGTCCATTGAGCTTTCAGCTGATACATACGATGTAGAGTGCCCATACTTATCCCCGCATAGTGGTTAGTGCGAAAATTCCAGAGGCCTACTTGGATCAAATATCCAAACCGTTAGTGACTTGGTAGCGCGCGGTAACGGTTAATGATCCACGATATGTGGTCCCGCCGCCTCGTCTCACGGACTTGCGGCAAGGGCTAAGAATGCCCGGCCACACCGCGTGGAAAACTTGCGGGTATCGTCCAGATCAACCCGACTTCACATCACTCACGTGTACCCCTCGGGGCCGACCCGATGTCATCACGGTTCTATGGTAAGTTAAAGTAATAGTGTGTCTGAAACAGCAAGGGGGGAACCTGAGGAATCACCCTCGATGGATTCCCACTCAATGTAACCATCAAGGTGGACTTGGAGGAATCACCCTCGTTGGTCCACACGTGAGGGGTTGCACGACATAGTCGTTATCGGGAGTGGTGAAGGAGGAATCACCCTCGATGACGACGACCGAATAGCTACACTACAGGGTTAACATCAGAAGTGCTGACGAGGTATCACCCTTGGCACTTGATAATAACTCTGCAGAGTCGTACAACAAAGAGGGGGGTGCGGTGTGGGGCCTGGACATCGATCACATTGATCGAGTCATCGAACATAAAGCGGGCAACTAGGACAAGGTGGGGGTCACTAATGGATCTCTAACCAACCTATACTAAGTAGTTTAGAATAAGCAGGTAACAAAAACAGGCTATGCATTAGAGTAGGATCATACAAAAAGCAGCAACAGTTGTAGTGCAAGCATAAGAGAGAAGGGAATGGGCGATATCGGAATGATCAGTGGGGGGTTTTGCTTTCTTAGAAGCTCTGGTAAAAAGGAAGAAGAGTCGTCGGTAACGTAGACGATCACAGTGTCATCGACAGCGGTGTCAGGGTCTACCGGAGAGAAGAGAAGAAAGAAACAATGAATACAGAGCAAACAAGAGCAATACTAAGCATGACAAGACAAAATGCAGCGCTACGTGTGTTCTAACGCGGGGCTACATGATTCTGGCGAAGGGGGGAAACATCCGGGAATGTTTTCCCGAAGTTTGCATTTTCGGACAAACGAACCGGAGGGGGAAGGTTGCACGTTCCCTATGATAGGGATGTGTGGCGGACGAATGGACCGCATATTTGGATTCGTCTCGTCTTTCTGAGTAACTTTCATGTATAAAACTTTTCCATCCGAGTTACGGATTGTTTTCTATGAATTTCTCAATTTAGCAATATTTTGAAATTATTTTTAATTCGGAAATAAAAGTCTAAAAATTTATTGTGCACACAACAAGTGTACACAACAGAGTCACAAAAGGTTGACACTGGGCCCTGTTGACCAGTGGACTAGTCAACTGGGTCCATGGGACCCACATGTCATTCCCTGATTAGCTTAATTACCCTAATTAAAAAGCTCAGTAAGTTAACTAATTATCTAATTAACTTATTGATTGATTAATTAATTAGTTGATTTTTATTATTAATATGTTATATTTTTAGAAGAAAAGGGGGATGGGCCCCGAAATCCAGTGGCCTAGGAGGCCACTTAGCGGGCGCTAGTGGGCGTGGGCGTCGGTTCTCGGGAGGAGGCTGTTGAGGGAGTAAGTCTGACAATAGAATAGGGGGTACATAGGAGGACGCAAGATCCTAGCTACGGTGAGGTTGTGCACACAAGGTTTTACGAGTTCGGGCCCTTCTCGGAGGAAGTTACAGCCCTATGTCTCGGTGCCCGGAGGCCTGGTCAACTGGATTATGCGTGAAAGTTACAGTGGGTGCGAACCCTTGTGCCAGAGGAGGGGGTGTCTTATATAGAATGCGCTAGGACCCCAGCCATCCCACGTTACAGGGTTCAATGTACATTAAGACATGGCGTTACTAGTAAAGCCAGCTATAAAGAGCTATAAATGATCTTAAAGACTATGGAGTGAACGCCTGACCGTTGCCATCCTGAGTGGCTTTAGGTCTTCCGCACTCCGAGTGGTTTCTTGTATGGTCGAGTGACTTCTTCTTGGTCGAATGGAATTGGGGTATCCGAGTGAGACAATTAGTCGAGTGGATTGCACTCCAAGGCTACTTCAGTCGGTATCCTTTGTTGTACTTTGAATGTTCTTGACTCTAGGTTAGTGACCTTGGGTAGGGTGTCTAGGTCAAGCCTATGACCCTACCCTAGGTTAATGACATCATCATTAGCCCCCGAATGGATTAAGGTCTGAGTGAAAAGGGAGTTGAAGTAGGTTTCGACCCGATTAAACGCCTCAGAGGCATTTCACTGGAATCAGGGAGTCATGCTGGGGCTTCAGCTTCGTTTCAGTCGCGTTGATCAATTCAGAGGTCGTCGAGTGAGTTATCTTGATAATCTTCGGGTGAGTTATGGTACGAAATCCTCGGCGCAATTGGTTGCTTTGCCATTCCCAGATTTCACGGGATTCGAAATTTCAGGGAAGCGCGCGGGACGAAGCATGCCGCAGTAATCGGAGTGGATAGATGGGGGCGCCTCGATCTTCGTGCCACCTTTTCCTCCACGTATCGGGCGAGCGCCTGCTGTGGGATATGATAAGATCGCTCGGGCCCACTCGTCAGCCAATCGGGAGTGGTCTCATAAATAGCGTCCGGGCCGATGCAACACACAGTGCATCCCAATCGTCCTCTTCCTCCTCTGCTTCTCCGCCACACTCTCCACAATCTTCGTCGTCTCCGCTCTCTCGCGCGCACTCCGTCGCCATGGGAAAGGACAAGACATCGGCCCTGGAGCGCTCAAAGAAGGCGGCGACGGCAGCGAGCATCACTGGAAATAAAGACAACCTCAGGGGGAGTTGCACCATTCGACGCCAAAAACGAGCCGGACAAGGTCTGACCTTTGTTATCGAGTGCCTTTTTATTATGATTTGCGACTGTCCTTGAATTTGATTGATGCTTGTTTAACTTCTTGCCTTGCAGATTTATACTGAGATGTACTCGATGCCAAACGGGGAGCAAGTCAAGGAGGGAACGGAGAGCACCGATTGGCAATCCCCCGATGACCATGAAGACGACAGTGACGACTCGGGGGGCAGTGAGGAAGTCGACTCACCACCTTGCTCAGAATGTCGATCCAAACAGTCTCAAGACCCTGCGGGCGGGCGTGGCAGGGCAGTTCCTCCAAGCACACACATGCAAAAATGCACTCGGACATCGTCTCCGGAACCGTCTAAAAAGGCCGCCAAGCAGCCCAAGACCGCCCCTCAAAGCGTCAGAAGGCCTTACCCAAGATCAAGGTGGATGTTCCCGTCACTTCTGCATAAGTGTTTTGCTTTCTTTCTTTGCTTTTGCATCATTTGGTAACTTCTATGTGACCGTCGACTCATTCTCTCGCTTGACCGAGTGAGTTCTGAAACTTTCAGTGTTGCTACTTCTGGGACCTCCATGGACATTTATAAGGATCAAGATGATGAGGAGACTGAAGACGCGACCACTTCCAAAGCGGGTACAACTCTACAATCTTGCCCTCATTTTGTCAATTTTACTGTCAGTTGACTGAACTCTTGCGGTCGAGTATTTTGTAGCACCACCGAATGTCATTGATCTTCCAGACGACGATGAAGATGTGTCTCAGAAGACCACAGGAAGAAAGGGCGGGACTTCGAGTAGGAGAGTGCCTACTAGCAAGGTACCTCGGTCGACATGAGTGCGAGAACCAGTTATCCAGCAATCCGGAGATCCAATTCAGGCTGATGTTTCTTTGCCGATCCTGTGTCGACTAATCGTCCTTCGGCGTCGACCGCCCAAGTCCTTGCTCTGTCCGTGCAACTCCATGCCTCAGATCCCCTGACTACTTCGACTGCTCCACCAACTCTGTTCTTTGTTACCCATCATGTCCCAGAGGACCCAGTGAGCGTTGCTAAGGAAGCTATACGCTAAGCAGGCATTATGATGGAACAAACGAAGGTGGTGCATGAAGCTAGCAAGGATGCCTATGATGTCAGCTCTGCTCTTCAAACCAATGTCCAGGTGAGTTGATTTCTGACTGATCCTTCAGCTTGATCTTTGCTCTGTTAGGATATGGTACTTGAAAACTGCTCCTTTATTATTCGTAAGATGTCCGTGGATGAACATGTTCAAACCTTTAATGTGCATCTATCATGAGTCTACACCTTGCATCCGTTCACCCACTGGGTGCTTTAACTTTTGCTGTATAGTTCTTCCACTTGAGTCGACTAGGTCGCGTCGAGTGTACTCTTGAATCAGTGGGGGCACGCAGAGTGCACCCACTGGGTGTAGTCCCTGAGACCGCCGTCGATTTTTTGAGTCGACGGGGGTCTTCGTTAAATGTCTCTTTAGAGTTCTTCGACTCAGTCCAGACAGGTCGTGTCGAGTGGGATCCGGACCAGTCGGGGCACGCCAAGTGCACCCACTGGGTGTAGTCCCCAAGACCACGGTCGACTGCGGGCAGTCGGCGGTGGTCTAAGAATAATTGTTACCTCTCTTTTTACTCCGACTGGACGGACCATGTCGAGTGGAATGTCGAACCAGTGGGGGCATGCCAAGTGCACCCACCGGGTGTAGTCCCTGAGACTACTGTTGAATGTTTGATTCGGCAGTAGTCTTCGAACTGTTTTTGCCGTAATGACCTGAACTTGTATCTTATAGCTCAGAAGCAATTGATCTTTGTTCCTATTGACTGACGTGTCTTATTCGTTGATTGCAGAAATCTTGTGAACTCGGGGTTCAGTTTGCTGAATTGGAGAAAGAGATCCAGCTCAATCTCGACCTGGAGCTAGCCAAGGAGAACTTGCAGAATGCTAAGTGTCGGAGTAAATGATCACGGGTAGCCACATCGGCCCCCTTGGTATTTCAAGACATCGGGGCTAGCTGCGCCCCTCAAAGCATCAAAGAGAAGCATCCGCCTTTTGTGGGCCGGCTGGTCCAAACGGCCGGCTGCTGGAAGGCAGCGGAGCCCAGAAGACGGCCATGAGGTGGGCTGACTCCTAGTAGGCGGCCTCCTGAGAGGCCGACTCCTAGCAGGCGACACCTTGTTCTCTCAAAGTTTGCACCTCATTACAACGACGAGACAGGGTGTGGCTACAGTACAGCCTTCCACCCTCGAATCCAGGGTGGAACATGGCCATAGTGCCCCGTACCCGGAAGGCACTCCCAACCCGGCGTGACACTGTTGCCACGCAGCCCGTGACATCACCTACGGCCTAGGGTGCAGCGCCCCCACGACGGGCTGTCAGTACGGTCCGCAGGCGGCGGGCCCTACCTGTCCGTGAGAAGCCAGCAGGCGGCAGGCCCTGACTAGTCAGCGCAGGGGAGGCCAACTCCTAGCAGGCGGCCCACTCCTCCCTCAAAGTCTATGCACCATTAACCAGAAGAGACGTGGAATGGCTACAGTAAATGCCCGCCAGGCGCCGGCACTGTAGCCATGCTCTCCCCGACAAAGCACACATCATCAGTGGCACTGCCATAGTAACAAGAAGCTAGCAGGACCCGCCAATGGCAGGCACGGCCTGTCGGCCAAGTACAAGACAACCAGCAGGACCCACTGGGCGGCGGGCCCCAGGAGCCGGCGGAGAAGCGGGCCACCAGAGACACTGACGGCTGGGACCTACACCCAGCCGGATTACCATTGTACCCCTGGGGGTAGGCCTATGTAAACCCCCCAGGGCACCCACGCAAAGGGTTCAGCTTCTTAGATAACACACAACACATAGAGAGAGGAGTAGAGCTAGCCTTGCCCTTCTTCCTCCTTAAGCCAAACAGCTCAAGGAGCAAGCTTGTAGCTACTTGTTGAGATAGTGATCATGCGGAGACCCCGCAGAGCAGGACAAGGGGTATTGTCTCCAAGGAGAGCCCCAAACCTGGGTAAGATGCGTCGATGTATCTATCTACACCTTATCCCGTTCCCAGGCACCGGCGACGTATTACTCTCCCCTGCCATGATAAGCCATCCTTTGGCATATGTCGCACGACACCCCCAACATTTGGCGCCCATCGTGGGGCTAGGTGCACCGTCGTCCGGAGACCTGTTCTGGACAAGAACCCTTTTTATCCCCAGCGAGTGCAGCTAGCCCGGCACGCCCGATGGCGTTTGCGCCGATGCACTGCATGACGCAGAAGTCGCTTACGCGGCAGCCTGCCTCGCTGATCTCATCGGTGAGATCCGCCTCTCCCACGAGCCCGCACCTTACGCAGGAGCAGCCAGCTCCGAGAGCTGCCTCATCGACCTCCTTGGCAAGCTCCACATTGCCAACGAGCCAGCCTCTGACCTAGAAGTCGGTTGGCTCCACCGACCCGATGCTTGTTGACTCCGACACGGCATCCCTTGACGCCTTCCCCACCAACGTGGTGGTCATCGATGACCTGCTCCCTCGCGCGGACAGCGGCGGCAGCACCTTCACGGAGGTGCATGTCATCAGCCACGATGGAGCCTCCGGCGAAGCCACCCAGGACCCGCTGTAGGCGGCATGCGGGACCTATCTACGCCCATCGCGACAGATGCCAACGCCGAAACGCTAAAAGCCTGCCGTGTCTCGCTCGTCGAGAAAGCCAAGAAGTTGGCCACCATGAGACGCCTCTCCGAGGCTTACCAGCGCGAGATCGGCCGTGCCGTTGGTGGCACGCCGGCTGCTGGCGGGCCCAGCCGCATGGGCATGGTCCGTCAGTGTGGCGCTGCCATTGCCAACATGTTTGGGGTAGACTGCCCTGTCTACGCCACACCCATGGAGAACATACGTGCTGCCCAGGAGGCAGCAGACAAGCTGGACCACCTGGAGGGTGACGAGTGTCGCTACATGATGGAGCGTGTTCAACAACTCATCGACGCAGCCGCCGCGCAGCAAGAGGCCGGTTGCCGCGTGGAAGAACCTGGCCAGCATGCCGAAAACCTTCCCCCTCACCGAGAGCATGGCGCGACCTCCGGGTCGCCGACAGGCGACGTCCACGACCAGAGAGACAGAGAGCCGGATGCTAGCCGCAGTCGGACGCACATCACCATCGAGCGTGATCAAGACGGTCGCCCACGAGCAGTGGAACGGCAGGACGATCATCCGCCTCCTCCCCCTCCTCTTCGGGAGAGGCATGCCTCCCCATTGCCTGTTGACCACCCGACTCTCGGTGACCGGCTAGGCTGCCGTGAAGGAGTCGGAGAGAAGGACGCCCGCCACCGGATCGACCGCTTGGCGCAATCCCTGGTGTTAGAACAAGAAGATGCAATCAGCCCACCTTGTTTTGGCCCCGCATTTATGACGAGCCCTTCCACAAAGGGTTCTCGCTCCCAAGAGACACGCCCAAGTACAACGGCTTGGTGGATTACTCCATAGCCATCAACATAGCAAATGGCAACAAGAGCGTTGCCGTGAACTACGTTCCGCTCATGCTCCAGGGCACGACCCGGACATGGCTGAACATCCTGAAGCCTCGAAGCGTCAACAGTTGGGTAGATTTCACCGAAGTCTTCATCCGCAACTTCACCAGCACCTACAAGCGGCCGCCCAAGCCCCGCCAGCTCTCGCTGTGCGTTCAAGGCCTGACCGAGTCCACCCGCGACTACTTGATGTGGTGGGCCGAACTGCGCAACTCCTGCGAAGGGGTGCACGAGGTGCAAGCCATTGAGTACTTCACTACCGGGTGCCGAGAGGGCACCTTACTCAAGCACCGACTCCTCTACGATGAGAAGGCTACACTCAACGAGCTACTGATCATAGCAGACAAGTACGCCACGGCCAACTCCTCCATGAAGTCGGAGGTCCAAGTGGATGCTTCCGGAAAGGTGCTCCCCCGGCTCCCCGGACGCCGGCTGGTGACAACAGTCGGCACCAGCACATAACGACAACAAGAACAAGGCCCCGCAGCTAGCTCCCACCAGACAGTAGGTGGCGACAGTTGAGGACTAGTAGCCAGAGGGACAACCCGGCCCCAAGCGTCAGAAGGGAGGAAAGCCTGCTTGGCTGCCCGCCTTCTCCTATGAGAAAACCCTTGATGCTCCCTGCAGGTTCCACAGTGCCGCGAAGCCATGCAACCACACCACCCGGAAGTGCTACTGGCTCACCCGAATCTCCAAGGGCGAAGGATTGCTGCCTCCTCCACCTGCTGGCCAACCGCCGCCTCCTCCTCAGCAGCCAGCGGCCAGCCCAGCAGTCGGCGCTATCCAAGATGAATACCCCGAGGAACACGGAGCTTACGTCGTCTTCACCAGTGCGGCTAGTGACCGGCACAGCCAACGCCAGCAGCACCGCGAAGTGAAAAGTCGTTGCTTCAAATGCCACAGAGTTCATGCACTGGTCCGAGAAGCCCATCAGCTGGAGCCGTGCAGACCACCCGGAGGTGATGCCTTCTCCGGGTTCCTGTGCTCTGGTGTTGGATGCCACCCTGGCAATGGAGAGGCGAGCTGCTCATTTCTCAAGGATCCTGATAGACGGCGGTACCAGCATCAACATCCTTTACCGCGACACCATGGAGAATTTCTGCATCAAAGAGAAGCAGCTCCATCCCAGTCGGACTATCTTTCATGGGATTGTGCCCTGCCTTTCCTGCTCACCAATCGGCAAGATCAAGATAGACGTCCTCTTCAGAGACAAAGATCATTTCTTCCGCGAGGCAATTTGGTTTGAGGTGGTTGACCTGGAGAGTCCTTATCATGTGCTCCTAGGCCGGCCAGCTCTAGCCAAGTTCATGGCAGTACCTCATTATGCCTACCTCAAGTTGAAGATGCTGGGAACCAAGGGCATTATCACGATAGCCAGGGACTACGAGAAGAGTCGGCCGCCTGTGCTGTAGCTAGCAGCCGGCTGGCCGAGTCCCTTGTGATTGCTGCTGAGAAGAAGCTCCTGGACCGAGTGGTGGCCATGGCTAGCAAGCAGCCGGACCTGTCGCCAGATCCCAAAGAGTCAGAGGCCCGGGGCTCCTTCCAGCCGGCCAAAGAAACAAACAAGATCCCCTTGGACCCCGAGCACCCGGATAGGCACGCTATCATAGGGGCCAACCTTGACAGCAAATAGGAAAGCGAGCTCGTCGATTTCCTCAAGGATAATCGGGACATCTTCGCATGGTCTCCCAAAGTCATGGCAGGTGTTCCGACGGATTTCGCCGAGCACAAGTTGCATGTCAGATCAGATGCCAAACCAGTCAAATGGCCCCTCCACCGACTGTTGGAAGAGAAGAGAAGAATTGTTGGTGAAGAGATAGCCCAGCTTCTGGTAGACGGCTTCATTATGGAAGTGTTTTTTCCAGAGTGGCTTGCCAACCCAGTCCTTGTACTGAAGAAGAACAACAAGTGGTGCATGTGTATTGACTATACCAGCCTCAACAAAGCCTGTCCCAAAGATCCGTTTGCTTTTCCTCGGATTGACCAAGTGATAGACTTCACAGCCGGATGCGAGCTGCTGAGTTTTTTGGATGCCTACTCAGGGTATCACCAGATCAAGCTGGACCCGGCCGACTGCCTGAAGACCGCCTTCATCACGCCATTCGGAGCCTTCTGCTACCTGACTATGACATTCGACTTGAGAAATGCCGGTGCCACGTTTCAGCATTGCATGCAGAAGTGCCTCCTCAAGAAACTTCGCAGAAATGCCCACGTCTATGTAGATGATATTGTGGTGAAGACGGAGAAGCGCGGAACCCTCTTGGAGGATCTCAAGGAAACATTTGATAATCCGCGCCGTTTTCAGATCAAGCTCAACCCAGAGAAGTGCGTCTTTAGGGTACCTGCCGGCCAGCTCCTTGGCTTCCTGGTCTCAGAGTGCGGCATTGAGTGCAATCCTGTGAAGATCAAGGCCATTGAGAGCATGGAGAGACCCACCCGACTGCGAGATGTCCAGAAGTTCACCGGCGGCTTGGCATCGATCAACCACTTCATCAGTCGGCTGGGTGAGAAGGCTCTTCCCCTGTACCAACTCATGAAGAAAACCACTTACTTTGAGTGGAACAACAAGGCGGACAAGGCCTTTCTCCTGGTGAAGAAGATGCTGACTACCCCGCCTATCTTGGCGGCCCCGACTGCTAAAGAGCCCATGTACCTCTACATCGCCGCCACCAGCCGGGTGGTCAGCACTGTCATTATGGTGGAACGCCCAGAGGACGGCAGAGCACACCGGTCCAGAGGCCTGTGTACTATTTGAGCGAGGTGTTGTCAACCTCAAAGCAGAACTACCCTCACTACCAGAAGATGTGTTACGGTGTGCACTTTGCGGCCAAGAAGCTGAAGCCATACTTTCAAGAGCACCCAATCACGGTTTTCTGTACTGCCCCGCTTGCTGAAATCATAGGCAACAGAGATGCATCAGGCCGGGTGGCCAAATGGGCCATCGAGTTGGCCCCTTACACCATCTTCTACTAGCCATGCACCGCCATTAAGTCCCAAGCACTGGCTAACTTCCTCATCGATTAGGCTGAGACCTAGTACCTGCCGCCAGCTCTGGACTCCACTCATTGGAGGATGCACTTTGATGGCTCGAAGATGCACACTGGCTTGGGAGCCGGTGTTGTCCTCACCTCTCCCAAGGGCGACAAGCTCAGATACACATTGCAAATTCACTTTGCTGCCTCCAACAACGTGGCCGATTATGAGGCGCTAGTACACAGACTCCGGCTGGCCAAAGAAATCGACATCCGCCGGATCCTGTGCTATGGCGACTCAGACTTGGTGGTCCAACAGTCATGTGGCGACTGGGATGCCAAGGATGCAAACATGGCGAGTTACCGCTTCCTCGTCCAGCAGATCAGTGTATATTTGGAAGGGTGCGAGTTCCTTCACATGCCACGGAACGACAATGAGCAAGATGATGCCCTGGCACTTATCGGCTCCACCCGCCAAGCAATACCAGCCGGCGTTTCCCTTCAGTGCCTCCGCAAGCCGTCTATCAAGCCTTCTCCAGAATCCGAGTCCATCTTCGTGCCTGCTGCTCCTGAAGTAGTCGGATCCGACTCAGGGGCCGCAGCAGCCGGCTCGAGGACTTCGGCAGGCGGCTCAGGGACTGCAGCAGCCGGCTCGGGGACTTCACCAAGTGGCTCGCCATGTTTGCATGCCTGGCCCGGGGACTTCACAACCCGGCCCGGGGGCTGTAGCAGCCGGCTCGGGGACTTCACCAAGTGACTCGGGGACTGCGGCAGTCGCACCCGGCCTGGGGGCTGCAGCAGTCAGCCCAGGGACTCCAACAACGCAGCAAGCGGCGGCTGACTCCGCCCTGCTGCCTCCCAACCCAACTGTCCTAACACCAGTGGCTGTGATGACAGTGGACGAAGTCCAAGCACCATCCTGGGTGCAGGCTATCCTCAATTTCCTGGTGAACAGAGAGCTGCCAGCTGATGAGGTCTCGGCCCGGCAGGTGCAGTGCTGAGCAGGAGCCTACACGATAGTCAACAGAGAGCTTGTCAGACGCAGCATGACTGGGGTGTTCCAGCGCTGTGTAGAACCAGAGAAGGGCCAAGCAATCCTCAAAGATATTCACCAAGGCGAGTGTGGCCACCACGCGGGCTCCAGATCCCTTGTCGCCAAAGATTTCCGCCATGGTTTCTTCTGGCCGACGGCTTTGGAGGACGCCAAGGATTTGGTCAAGCATTGCAAGGGGTGCCAGAAATTCAGCTCCAAGCAACATATGCCAGCTTCTACGCTCAAGACCACCCCCCTTACCTAGCCTTTTGCCGTCTGGGGGCTGGACATGGTGGAACCATTCAAGAAAGTGCACGGTGGCATGACCCATCTACTTGTCGCCTTGGACAAATTCACTAAGTGGATTGAAGCAAAGCCAATCAAGAAGTTGAATGGTTCGATCGCTGTGACCTTCATCGCAGATATCACCATCCGATATAGTGTACCACACAGCATTATCACCGACAATGGCACAAACTTTGCCAAAGGCACCTTGGCTCGTTTCTGCGTGACGCAGGGCATCCAACTGGACTTAGTGTCCATTCCCCATCCGTAGTCAAACGGCCAAGTCGAGCGAGCAAACGACCTCATCCTCTCGGGCATCAAACCCCGACTGGTCGAGCCGCTGGAGCGCTTGGTCGGCTGCTGGATCGACGAGATGCCGGCCGTCCTTTGGAGCCTCCGCACCACCCTGAACAAGTCAACCGGCTTCACTCCATTCTTCCTCATGTACGGTGCCGAGGCCATCATCCCAACTGACATTGAGTTCGACTCACCTCGCGTCACCATGTACACGGAGGCGGAGGCAAAGGAAACGCAAGAAGACGGTGTCGATCTGCTGGAAGAGGGCCGGCTGTTGGCACTCAGCCGGTCCGCCATCTACCAGCAGAGTCTGCGCCGCTACCACAGTCGGAAGGTCAAGCCAACATCCTTCCAAGAGGGAGACCTTGTGCTTCGGCTAATCCAGCGAACAGCCGTCCAACACAAGCTCTCGGCCCCTTGGGAAGGCCCCTTCGTCATCAGCAAAGCTTTGGGAAACGACTCCTACTACCTCCTCGATGCACAGAGGCCCAGAGCGTGCAAGAGAGACGACTCTGGCAAAGAATCGGAGCACCCATGGAATGCAAATCTCCTCCGAAGATTTTATAGTTGATGCAGTATGTACCAGACTACCTTTTGTATTAAAGCGCTAAGACATCGGGGCCCTCGAGGAGCACTCGGGGGCTACCCTTTTATCTATATGATAAGTTTCATACCTATGAATGTGTTATTTCAGTATTCTACCTGGCATCGGGTTCGACCAGCTGGCCCGGGGGCTTCCGCGTTGTACTATGTCGGTGCTACCTGTAGTCGGACAAGTAATGTGCCGGCATCTAAGCCCTCTCTTGCCATAGGCTGCAGCTCGCAGAGTGACTGTTCGACTGGCAAGAGTTAAAGGCAGGAAATGGTGCCCACATGAAAAATGGCTAAGGACAAAAGCATTCACATAGGCCAGGCTGGCTCCTCGCCTCATCGACCGGCTGCTGAGAAGCTGCCGGCCGGCTTCTTACTTAACTTGCTATGTTCTAAACGGCCAAAGTACTCGTCCTCCCAAATGGCTAAGTACTTGACCTAGCCACAAACCGCAGAGCGGCTGCCGGCTGGCAAGGCAGTAGCCAAGGGAGGGAGCAAAGGAAAAAGCCAAAAGAACGGAAAAGCAAGACAAGTTAGAACTTGGCGAAATTAATTTACATAGCAGAATGCCCTTGGCCGACATTCAACAAAGTTTGAATACACCCCCAGCGGGTGGAACTGCGCAAATTAACAAGTTTGTTTGAAAGACTACCAAAGCAGGAAAAGCTAAAATAAAACTGGCCGCCGAGGCCAGAGGAGCAACAGGCGGGTCCGGCAGGTTGGTGGAGTCGGCGGCGCCGGCTGGCGGGGTGGTCATCTGGCGAGTCTCGGCTTCATCACCATCGGCAACAGTCGGCGAACTCGCACGCGGCTCGTTGCTTGATGCTTAATCAAGCTGAGGCTGGCTGTCCGCTCCGTCGTCCGGTGCGTCGTCTTCACCATCTGCGCCTTCCTCGTCCTTGTCCTCGTCGCTGCAGGCGATTTCCTCCACCAAGTCCTCGTCGCATTTGAGTTCAGCCCGAACCTGTTCGCCGGCACCTCGGCGCCCTCCTCGTCCAGCTCGAGGAGGAAGACACCGGTATCGGTGTACTCGGCGATCGCGGCTGCGCGTTGAGAGAGCGCAGGCCCCACCGCTGCCAACTCTTCGCTGGCCTCCTGCCGGAACGTGACCAACTGGGCTAGGTTTAGCCCAGGGTACCACGCCTTGACAAACTCCAAGGCCCGCCGCGCACCTGCCCGAGCTACGGAACCCTTCCACGCCTCAAAGTGGGCGACAGCCACCTCTAACCAGTCCGCGGTCCGACTAGGGGTGCGCAGAGCTTGAACGCCTGGCCAGAGGGCGGAAACCACCTGGGCTCCAACGCATTGCAGATGGCAGAGCACCCGATGATCTGGCTGGAGATGAGCTTGAACGGCGAAAAGCTGCTCGCCAAGGGTCCGAGTGGCGTTGGGCGCGATTTCTGCTCCAGCTCATCTTCGCTCGTCACGGCGAGCTTTGATGGCTTGGGTGGCGGCAACGGAGTGGCTAGGGAAGTACTCTGCGCAAGAAGGAAAAAGAAGCATGAAGCCGGAGGCCGGCTCATATGACAGTTGGCAGAAGAAAGAAAGGAAAAGGATAACTCACCATCAAGCATGTCCTCGATCTCTCCATAGCCGTCGGACAGAGATTTCTCCCTCTCGGCCCAGCCCGAGCATTCAGTGTCAAACTCGGCCTAGAGGGTGGCCTCGCTTTCCTTCGCCTTCTGGAGCTCTGCCTTGTGCCGGTCCTCCTGGTCAGCCAGATCCTTGACCAGGCGGTCACACACCTGGGCCGCCTTGTTGCACTCCTCCTCCTTGGCACGCAGTGTAGTTTGGGCTTCGCCCAGCTGCTACTGTAAGGTGGCGTTGGTTCCCGAAAAGGCGAAGAAGAAAAGACAATCAACAAGTTCACCAAAAAAGAGAAGTGGTTGCTGGGAGATCCGGCCCGACTGCTCAGCAGTCGACCTGAATCTCGGGGGCTACACCCAGCGGGTGCGTTGACGCGCCCCCGCAAGAGAGAAAAGTAGGAGGCCTACTCCGGTTGTCAGACAAGGCGGCGGTCCGCTTGTCCAGCTCCTGGACCTGGGAGTTGAAGGCGGCCGCGCGGATGTTGTGGTAGTCCTGCAATGAAGACAACGGAAGAAAAGAAAAAGTCAGCACTCAGAGCTTGCCTTTAAGTTCTGAGCCGCCTGCTCAGTAGCCGGCCCGGAGCTCGGCGGCTACACCCAGTGGGTGCGCTGGCACGCCCCCACGGAAGATTGCAAGAATTAAAAACAAAGCGAAGGAGCATACCCAGAAGGCCGCTCGTGTCGACAAGAACGCCTACGTGTATTACTGGAGGGCGGCGCCCTGGGCCTGAAGCTGGGCCTGAACGTCCTACACGACCTTGTTCAGCATGCCCGTCCCACCCCCAGGTGTCCATTCTAGTGGGACGGCACTGGTAGCCTCTGCATCTATGGTCCACAAGCTTGCAACCTCGATCTCCTACGCCCGTGGCGCTGAGGTCGCCTTTGCCACGTGCCGACGTACTGGAGTATGGACCACGGGGGTCGCCCTTACCACCAGGTCACCACTGGCCGGCGGTGCTAGTGGCACGTCAGGCTGACTGCCATGGGCCTCGACAGTCGGCGCTTGCGGGGGCGCCTCCACACCCAAGATGATGACGTCTCCCCTCCCCTCTCCATGACCGGCTATTCATCATCGGCTCCTCCAGTCGGCACTTGAAACTCTGGCGTCGGTGGCGCGGCGCATAGAGGGATGATGAGTTGCGGAGTTTGGCCACGTGCGGCCTCTTCCGCTTGTGCCTCGGCAGCCGCGTCTGCCTGGGCATTGGCTGCGGCGTCCACCTGGGCCTTGGCCGTGGCGTCGGCTTGGGCCTTGGCCGCCGCATCCGCGTCCGCCTGTGCCGCCTTGATCATCACCGCCTTCTTCCGTTCCGTCTCCTCCCGCTCATCGCGTGCCTCCCGCGTGTTCCTCTCAGTCGCCTCCCAGAGGTCGGCAAGCGGCTCCATGTGGTGGGTGTTGGCGGAGCCCTCCGCCGCCCCGATCACGGAAGTAGAGGCGGCCCGCTCAAGTGAGAGCGGGGCCCTCTTCAAGCAAGACAAGAAGAAACTCAGAGAATTTGCAAGAAAGGCAAAAAGAAAATGCAAGAGAAATCAAGAACTTACACGGACACCATCGGAGGCTGCTTCAGGGCCCTCTGGAACTGGGCCGCCTTCGCGGCGGCCTCCTTCCATCTGGTCGCAGCCGTGTTCTTCGGCTTCTTCGGCCGGCTGTCGAACAGCAACGAGCTGGCTCGGCGCTTCGACGCGCCACCTGGTGCAGTCGGCGCGGCTGAGGAGCCCGTGCCCGCCTTGTCGGCGCCATGCGGGCGGCGTGGCTCGGCCTCCTACTCGTCGTCATCCGGCCAATCCTCGACACCGCCTCCTCCCGAGCTGCCTCCTTCGGAGCCGCCTCCTCCCGAGCCGCCTGCTCCGCTACTGCCACCTGTGGCGTCGTATTCTTCCAGGGCGGCCGCCCCCAAGTTGGGGTCGTCCGCGTCACTCACTGCCCAATCCGGCAGGTACTCATGACCCTGCTCCAGGGCATCGACTGCCGACTGAGTTGTGAAGATCTGCATCGTGACCGACTGATCAGGCGACAAAGCAGAACCCAGCAAATAAAGAGAAAAAAGAGTTAAGGACTCACCGCGGGCGGCGGGTGTGCGCGGGAGTACGGCCGCTTGCCGAACTGCCACTCCGCCTCCGAGAGTTTGCAGTTCGAGATGTGGTTCACCAGCCGGGCCACCTCCGTGTTCGGCATCTCCTTGGTGCACATCCGACACAGGTCTCAATGCCCGCTCATCCGGCTGATCATGTGAGGACGGGATTGAAGGGGGAGCACTCGGCGCACCACGAATGCGGTCAAGAGGTCCGAGGCCTTGAGGCCCTCCGACTCCGTCATCACCTTAAGTCGGGCGAGGGCGGCAGAGGAGGCGGCCGACAGCGTCTTCGGTCAGAATGTCCAGTTGGTGCGGGGTTTAGTCGGCGAGCCGAGTGTATAAGCCGGGAGATTGACAAAGTCCAGCATGGGTGGACATTCTTGACATAGAAATAAGACTTTTGCCACAACTTGACCTACTGTGTTAAGATGATAGCCAGGAAGCAGTTTCCGGTGCTCGGACGTCGCACCGCGATGAAGGCTCCGCACTGAGCCGCCTCCTTCGTGGCGGTGCCGAGCTTGGTGTAGAAGAACTCCCCCAGAGCTCAAGGGTGGGGAGAACACCGAGGTAACCCTCGCAGAGCGTAACAAAGGCGGACAGCAGCACCACTGTGTTTGGGGTGAGGTGGTGCAGCTGGAGTTGATAGAATTAGAGAAAGGAGTGGAAGTAGCTGCTTGCCGGCAGGCCGAGGCCGCGAAGGAAATGCGACCGGAAGACGACATGTTGGCCATCCTCCGACGCCGGTGAGATCACCGTCTCGAGCGGAACCCGTACCCATACGTAGTTCTCGCCAGGCAGTCGCCGCGTCTGGCGGAGGAAAGCGAGGTGATCTTCATGGACGTTGGAGACGTCCCACGCACCGGCCCGTTCGCGCGCCATGAGAACTCGAGCCTGACGGAGGCACGGCGCGGCAACGAACGCGCGAGCCTGCGGTGGAGCAGTGACGCTGCGGGGAGGATAAGCTCGGTGACGAGGGGCTGCGGCAGCACTTCGGCTAGAGGCGGGAGTGCTGCGGCGACAGCAAGAAGAAGAAGAAAGGAGAAGGGAGAGGAGGGCGTGCGTGCGTCTGCCGCCCCCTCCCTCTACTTATAGCCCCAGGTGGCGGAGCCGAGGAGGCGTGAACGTGGGGGCGTGGGATTAACTGCTCCCACTCCTTCCATGATCCCACAATTTTCGCGCCAATAAAGGCGCGTGTTAACTGCTGCGGGAGCCCAACCGCTTGCGTCGGCCGCAGCGGATCCGCGCGCATGCCGAGGCCATGTAGTGGCGAGCCCTGGCCTGCGGCGAAGTCCTGTCACGCGCATGGGCTGGCAGGCCGGCCCGGCCTGCTGGCGCCACGTGGCCGGCAAGCAACGGGCGGCAGGCCAACCACCCGACTGGCAGGCCGCCCGGCTCATCGCAAACATTTCGAATTCACAAGGAGGCCTGCTTGAATACGGTCGGCTCCTAACTATCGGCCCTTCAGAAGACGGACGAAGCAATACTTTCAGACCACTCGGAGTAGGAAGCTGCTGGGGCTCCTCGCCCCTCCAGCCACGGTGCCCCACCAGCTTCGGGGACTACTGGCGGAGTAAATGAAAACGAGTAGCCACATTGCCCCCTTGGTATTTCAAGACATCGGGGCTAGCTACGCCCCTCAAAGCATCAAAGATAAGCATCTGCCTTCTGGGGGCCAGCTGGTCCAAATGGCCGGCTGCTAGAAAGCGGCGGAGCCCAGAAGACGGCGACGAGGTGGGCCGCCTCCTAGTAGGCGGCCTCCTGAGAGGCCGACTCCTAGCAGGCGGCACCTTGTTCCCTCAAAGTTAGCACCTCATTACAACGATGAGATGGGGCATGGCTACAGTACAGCCTGCCGCCCTCGAATCCAGGGCGGAACGTGGCCATAGTGCCCCGTACCGGAAGGCACCCCCAGCCCGGCACGGTACTATTGCCACGTAGCCCATGACATCACCTACGGCCTAGGGTGCGGCGCCCCCACGACGGGCTGTTGGTATGGCCCGCAGACGGCGGACCCTACCTGTCCGTGGGAAGCCAGCAGGCGGCAGGCCCTGACCAGTCGACGCGGGGGAGGCCGACTCCTAGCAGGCGGCCCACCTCCTCCCTCAAAGTCTGTGCGCCATTAACTAGAAGAGACGGGGAATGGCTACAGTAAACGCCCGCCAGGCGGCGACACTGTAGCCATGCTCTCCCTGACAAAGCACACATCATCAGTGGCACTGCCACAGTAACAAGCAGCCGGCAGGACCCGCCAGCGGCGGGCGCGGCCTGTCGGCCAAGTACAAGACAACTGGTGGGAACCACCAAGCGGCGGGCCCCAGCAGCCGGCGGAGAAGCCGGCCACCAGAAACACTGATGGTTGGGACCTACACCCAGCCAGATTACCATTGTACCCCTGGGGGTAGGCCTATATAAACCCCCGTGGGCACCCATGCAAAGGGTTCAACTTCTTAGATAACACACACACATAGAGAAAGGAGTAGAGATAGCCTTGCCCTTCTTCCTCCTTTAGCCAAACAGCTCAAGGAGCAAGCTTGTACCTACTTGTTGAGATAGCGATCATGCGGAGACCCCACAGAGCAGGTCTAGGGGTGTTATCTCCTAGGAGAGCCCCGAACCTGGGTAAGATGCGTCGGCGTACCTATCTACGCCTTATCCCGTTTCCAGGCACTGGCGACGTTTTACTCTACCCCACCATGATAAGCCATCCTTTTGTTGGAAATATGCCCTAGAGGCAATAATAAATTGATTATTATTATATTTCCTTGTTCATGATAATCGTTTATTATCCATGCTATAATTGTATTGATAGGAAACTCAGATACATGTGTGGATACATAGACAACACCATGTCCCTAGTAAGCCTCTAGTTGACTAGCTCGTTGATCAATAGATGCTTACGGTTTCCTGACCATGGACATTGGATGTCGTTGATAACGGGATCACATCATTAGGAGAATGATGTGATGGACAAGACCCAATCCTAAGCATAGCACAAGATCGTGTAGTTCGTATGCTAAAGCTTTTCTAATGTCAAGTATCATTTTCCTTAGACCATGAGATTGTGCAACTCCCGGATACCGTAGGAGTGCTTTGGGTGTGCCAAACGTCACAACGTAACTGGGTGGCTATAAAGGTACACTACGGGTATCTCCGAAAGTGTCTGTTGGGTTGGCACGAATCAAGACTGGGAGTTGTCACTCCGTGTGACGGAGAGGTATCTCTGGGCCCACTAGGTAGGACATCATCATAATGTGCACAATGTGATCAAGGAGTTGATCACGGGATGATGTGTTACGGAACGAGTAAAGAGACTTGCCGGTAACGAGATTGAACAAGGTATCGGGATACCGACGATCGAATCTCGGGCAAGTATCGTACCGCTAGACAAAGGGAATTGTATACGGGATTGATTAAGTCCTTGACATCGTGGTTCATCCGATGAGATCATCATGGAACATGTGGGAGCCAACATGGGTATCCAGATCCCGCTGTTGGTTATTGACCGGAGAGTCACCTCGGTCATGTCTGCATGTCTCCCGAACCTGTAGGGTCTACACACTTAAGGTTCGGTGACGCTAGGGTTATAGAGATATTAGTATGCGGTAACCCGAAAGTTGTTCGGAGTCCCGGATGAGATCCCGGACGTCACGAGGAGTTCCGGAATGGTCCGGAGGTAAAGAATTATATATAGGAAGTGCTATTTCGGCCATCGGGACAAGTTTCGGGGTCATCGGTATTGTACCGGGACCACCGGAAGGGTCCCGGGGGTCCACCGAGTAGGGCCACCTACCCCGGGGGGCCACATGGGCTGTAGGGGGTGCGCCTTGGCCTACATGGGCCAAGGGCACCAGCCCCTAGAGGCCCATGCGCCAAAGGGACAAGAGGAGGAGAGAGTCCTAAAGGGGGAAGGCACCTCCGAGGTGCCTTGGGGAGGATGGACTCCTCCCCCCCTTGGCCGCACCCTTCCTTGGAGGAAGGGGCAAGGCTGCACCCTCCCCCTCTCCCTTGGCCCTATATATAGTGGGGGAAAGGGAGGGCAACCATACCTAAGCCCTGGCGCCTCCCTCTCCTTCCCATGACACATCTCCCTCCTCCCGCAGCGCTTGGCGAAGCCCTGTTGGAATCCCGCTACTTCCACCACCACGTCGTTGTGCTGTTGGATCTCCATCAACCTCTCCTTTCCCCTTGCTGGATCAAGAAGGAGGAGATGTCGCTGCTCCGTACGTGTGTTGAACGCGGAGGTGCCGTCCGTTCGGCACTAGGATCATCGGTGATTTGGATCACGACGAGTACGACTCCATCAACCCCGTTCTCTTGAACGCTTCCGCGCGCGATCTACAAGGGTATGTAGATCCACTCCTCCCTCGTTGCTAGATGACTCCATAGATAGATCTTGGTGACACGTAGGAAAATTTTGAATTTATGCTACGTTACCCAACACCTTTGGCATAAGTCGCATGACACCCCTGACACTAAGGATGAAGCAGCTGCCATGGGAGGTAATAACTTGTCGACTGTTTGCCTTGTCATCTTTTCCTTTCATCTTTTGAACCGAGTGACTCAACTCGAACCGATGTGCGTAGTGAAAACAGACAACTCCAAGATCATCTGAAAATGTCATTTCTTTAGACAAAATGAAGCAGACTTTGGACTAGAAGGACCTCGACCTTGCAGCAGCGCAGAAGATGACGCAAGAGAAAACTGAACTTGCTGACAAGAAGCTGGCTTTAGTCGGCAAGTTGGAAGAGGAAAATTCCATGCTGAAGACTGCCATTGATGAAGCCAACAAAGAAGTCGTGCAGCTGAAGAAGGACAAGGTGGCCCTGACTGGCAAGGTTGGAGATCTCACTAAGAAGAGAGACGAACTGGAGGCTTATCTAGGAGGACTCGCCAAGAAGGTGTTCCTTATGCTTGAAGATACTTTCCCTTGTCCGACTAATTTGCAACTGCCGACTCATCATATGACTGTCGACTCATTATTTTTTTTGTGTGTGCAGAATTCTATCAAAATTTTGAGGAAGAGACTGGGCGGATTGAGACGATCATGGACCCCATTAACTCCCCTGCCAAAGATAAAGCTGCGATGAACGTGTTGTGACTGGAATGTCACCTCGCCAGCTTTATGGAGTATCTTGCACGAATGAAAGTGGCGATGTCTCGGATCGACACAGAACTCTGGCCAAGAGTGACGTTCCAAAACGACCTCGAGTCTCTGATGACTCGACTCAATAAAATCCCTGGTCGAGTGCAGGCGTGGAAGAAGTCCTCTGCTCGGTGCGGCACTGACATGGCTCTGTCTCTGGTCTGCGTTCATTGCAAACAAGCTAGAAAAGAGAAGCTGGCAGCTCTCAAGGTCGCCAACACCAAGAAGCTTCATTTCCAGTCCTTTATGGAGACCTTCATCGAGGCTGCTACTCGCGTTGCTAATGGAATCGACTTGGACGAGTTCGTCGAGCCGGCTAGTCCTCCTCCTGCGGAGTGAACAAACTTGATGCCTCACTTTTATTTGCCTTGGAATGCCAAGTGATTTTGTAACCATTAAAATCTTTTGGGCCTGACGCCCGAGTACTTATGTTCGCAGTTCTGAACCTTGCTGGATTTATCCGAACTTGGTTTTTCTTTGAATATGGTTGTTTTGTCTTTACCACTTTCAGATCTCTTAACTCTGAGTCAAACTTAATTCTTCACTCGGAGTAGATGTTGTACTTGTGGCGCAGCTCTGACGAGAGGGCTGCAGACATGAGTGCTAGGTGCCGCGCGTGACCTGCACCTCATTGTCCTTGCAGATCAGGATAGAGCAGACGTTGTACTTGTGACGCAGCTCCGACAAGAGGGTTGCGGGTATGAGCACTAGGTGTTGTACATGACCTCGTCTTCCTTGCGGATCCGTATGGAGTGGACGTTGCACTTGTGACGCAGCTCGGAGTATTTCTGTTACTTAGGCGAATCGGATTTGCGGCTAAGCCCCAAGAGGGTGGATCGCTCATCACTCGGAGTAATTTGTAACTTAGGCGAGTATAGGATCACAGCTAAGTCCCTGAGTGGGAGGATTGCTCTCCACTCGGAGTGTTTTTGAAACTTAGGCAAGTACGGGGTCGCAGCTAAGCCCCCGAGCGAGAGGGTTGATCTTCACTCGGTGTGTTTTTGAAACTTAGGCGAATCGGGTTCGCGGCTAAGCCCCCGAGTGAGAGGGTTGCTCTTCAGTCGGAGTGTTTTTGAAACTTAGGCGAGTATGGGATCGCAGCTAAGCCCCCGAGTGATAGGGTTGCTCTTCACTCAGAGTGTTTTTGAAACTTGGGCGAGTACGGGATCGCAGCTAAGCCCCGAGTGAGAGGGTTGCTCTTCACTCGGAGTGTTTTGGAAACTTAGGTGAATCGGGTTCGTGGCTAAGCCCCTGAGTGAGAGGGTTGCTCTTCACTCGAAGTGTTTTTGAAACTTGGGCGAGTACGGGATCGCAACTAAGCCCCCGAGTGAGAGGGTTGCTCTTCACTCGGTGTGTTTTTGAAACATGGGCGAGTACGGGATCGCAGCTAAGCCCCCGAGTGAGAGGGTTGCTCTTCACTCAGAGTGTTTTTGAAACTTAGGCGAATCGGGTTCGCGGCTAAGCCCCCGAGTGAGAGGGTTGCTCTTCACTTGGAGTGTTTTTGAAACTTAGGCGAGTACGGGATCGCAGCTAGGCCCCCGAGTGAGAGGGTTGCTCTTCACTCGGAGTGTTTTTGAAACTTAGGCGAGTACGGGATCGCCGCTAAGCCCCCGAGTGAGAGGGTTGCTCTTCACTCGGAGTGTTTTTGAAACTTAGGCGAGTACGGGGTCGCAGTTAAGCCCCCGAGTGAGAGGGTTTCTCTTCACTCGGAGTGTTTTTGGAAATTAGGCGAGTACGGGATCACAGCTAAGCCCCCGAGTGAGAGGGTTGCTCTTCACTCGGAGTGTTTTTGAAACTTAGGCAAATCGGGTTTACGGCTAAGCCCCTAAGTGAGAGGGTTGCTCTTCACTCAGAATGTTTTTGAAACTTAGGCGAGTACAGGATCGCAGCTAAGCCCCCGAGTGAGAGGGTTGCTCTTCACTTGGAGTGTTTTTGAAACTTAGGGAAGTACGGGATCACAGCTAAGCCCCCGAGTGAGAGGGTTGCTCTTCACTCAGAGTGATTTTGAAACTTAGGTGAATTGGGTTCGCGGCTAAGCCCTCGAGTGAGAGTGTTGCTCTTCACTCGGAGTGTTTTTGGAACTTAGGCGAATCGGATTCACGGCTAAGCCACCCACTGGGGGATTTGAACAGGTATGTTTATGGGATAACAATCATTAAGATACCACAAAAACCTTGTCTTTGATAAGCAAACTGAAGGATTCTTATTACAACTCATCGATCCGAGTGTTTAGGTATAGAAACGGCAGAGTAGCTCCGCATTCCATGAGTGTGGCTCATCTTCTTTCTTGGCTACGTTGTAGATGTGATACGCCCCGTTGTGGAGCACCTTGGTGATGATGAAGGGGCCTTCCCAGGCTGGAGCGAGTTTGTGAGGTCGCTTCTGATGCACTCGGAGCACAGGGTCTCCTTATTGGAATGCTCGACCTCTGACATTATAGGCATGGAATGGACGCAGGTCTTGTTGATAGATGGTTGACCGGATCAGAGCCATCTCTCATTCTTCTTCCAGGAGATCAACCGCATCTTGGCGTGCCTGTTCTGCTTCTGCTTCTGAGAAGAGTTCCACTCTGAGAGCGTTGTGGAGCAAGTCACTCGGCAGCACAGCTTCAGCACCATATACCATGAAGACAGGAGTTAGGTCAGTCGGCCAGTTGGGAGTTGTTCTCAGTCCCCTTAAGACAGACGGCAATTCAGTCACCCAAGCTCTAGCAGAATGCTTGAGATCACGCATTAGTCGGGGTTTCAGAACTTGAAGGATCAAGCCATTTGCCCTTTCTGCTTCCCCATTCGACTATGGGTGCGCAACGGATGTGTAATCGAACTGAGTGCCTTGGGAACCACAAATGCCCTGAACTCATCAGAATCAAAGTTGGAGCCGTTATCTGTGATTATGCTGTGAGGGACTCCATATCTGAATATCATCTCCCTGATGAAACTGATGGCAGTGCTTGAATCAAGGTTTTTGATAGGCTTGGCTTCGATCCATTTGGTGAATTTGTCGACTGCTGCGAGCAAATCAGTGAAACCACTTCTGCCAGTCTTGAAAGGTCCAACCATGTCCAATCCCCAAACTGCAAAAGGCCAGACAAGTGGAATAGTCTTCAAGGCAGATGCAGGTTTGTGAGACAGGTTTGAGTAAAACTGGCAGCCTTCACACTTGTCAACTATATCCTTAGACATCTCATTTGCACGTGGATAGTAGAACCCCGCTCGGTATGCTTTGGCAACGATGGTCCGAGAGGACGCATGGTGGCCATAGGTCCCGGAGTGGATCTCATTTAGAATCATTCGACCTTCTTCTGGAGAAATACACCGCTGAGCGACCCCGATAACGATTTCTATGTAAAGCTATCCGCTTATCACAGTGAATGCTTTGGGTCGATAGACGATCTGGCGGGCCTCATCTTCATCCTTTGGGAGCTCCTGCCTGAGCAGGTATGCGATATATGGCACCGTCCAGTCGGGGGTGATCACCAGAACCTCCATGATCAAGTTGACTATAGCTGGGACTTTGATTTCAGTCGGATTGGTTGAACTTATCGGTTGCGGGGGCTCCTCTATGAAGGGATCTTCTTGAACTGATGGGGCTTGGAGATGCTCCGAAAACACATTTCTGGGGATGGGTTTCCGAGTGGAAGTTATCTTCGCCAGGTCATCTGCTGCTTGATTCTTGATTCGGGGTATGTGATGGAGTGCTAACCCCTCAAACTTCTTCTCTAGCTTTCTTAGTGCATTGCAATAACCAGTCATTGCTGGACTCCTAATATCCCATTCCTTCATCACTTGATTGACCACCAAATCTGAGTCATCGTAGACCATCAGGCGACGGACGCCGAGTGAGATGGCCATATGCAACCCATACAAAAGTGCCTCATACTCAGCTTCATTGTTTGAAGAATCGAAATGAATTTGGAGGACGTAGCTGAGCTTATCACCTTCGGGGGATACCAGGACTACTCCATCACTAGAGCCATTCAGCATCTTGGACCCATAAAAAAACATAGTCCAATGTCCGGTTGCTGCTGTTCAATCCACTCGGCGAGGAAATCTGCTATTGCTTGGGACTTGATTGCTTTCTTTTCCTCAAACTTTATATCCAATGGAAGGAGTTCAATCACCTACTTTTCCACTCGATCAGTTGCATCCCTATTGTTTAGAATTTATGATAATGGAGTGTCGCTGATGACTGAAACCGAGTGGTCTGAGAAGTAGTGTGCAACTTTATTTGTGGTCAAGTAAATTCTATAAACAAGCTTCTGATAATGTGGATATCTCTTCTTGCATGGAGTCAAGACTTCAGAAATATAATACACTGGACGCTGAACTTTGTAGGCTTTGCCTTCTACTTCTCGCTCGACCATGAGCATTGTGCTGACAACTTGTCGAGTGGCTGCAATGTACAGTAGTAGAGGCTCTTCGCTGATTGGGGCATCAAGCACCAACTGGGTGGAAAGCAGGGCTTTGAGCTCTACAAATGCTGCTTCGGCTTCAGGAGTCCACTCGAATTTGTCAAACTTCTTCATCAGTCGGTAAAGAGGCAATGCCTTTTCACCGAGACGAGAGATGAATCGGCTCAATGTAGCCAAACAACTAGTAAGCTTCTGAACGTCCTGCACCCACACGGGGCGTTTCATTCAGAGGATCGCTCCAACTGTTTACGGGTTTGCGTCGATCCCCAGTTCAGAAGCAAGGAAACCGAGTAACTTTACACGTGGGACTCCGAATGTGCACTTTGACGGGTTGAGCTTGATACCATATCTTCTTAAGTTGGCAAAGGTTTCAGCGAGGTCAGCCAGTGGGTCGGAACCTTTACGTGACTTGACCACGATGTCATCCATGTATGCTTCCACTTTCCGACTAATTTGAGTGAGCAGGCTCTTCTGAATCATGCACATGAATGTGGCACCACCATTCTTGAGACAAAAAGGCATCATAATATAGCAAAAACACCCGAATGGGGTGATGAAGGCTGTTTTTATTTTGTCGGGTCCATACAGTCGGATCTGATGGAACCTGGAATATGCGTCCAAAAAGGACAAGCGCTGTGACGCCCCCGATTTGACCGTACACTAATCACACATGCAAACGTGTATGATCAAGATCAGGGACTCACGGGAAGATATCACAACACAACTCTACAAATAAAATAAGTCATACAAGCATCATATTACAAGCCAGGGGCCTCGAGGACTCGAATACAAGAGGTCGATCATAGATGAGTCAGCGAAAGCAACAATATCTGAGTATAGACATAAGTTAAACAAGTCTGCCTTAAGAAGGCTAGCACAAACTGGGATACACATCGAAAGAGGCGCATGCCTCCTGCCTGGGAACCTCCTAAACTACTCCTGGTCGTCATCTGCGGCCTGCACGTAGTAGTAGGCACCTCCTGTGTAGTAGGAGTCATCGTCGATGGTGGCGTCTGACTCCAGGGCTCCATTGTCTGGTCGCAACAATCAGGTATAGGAAGGGGGAAAAGGGGGAACAAAGCAACAGTGAGTAGTCATCCAAAGTACTCGCAAGCAAGGAGCTACACTACATATCTATGCATTGGTATCAAATGGAAAAAGGGTATCATAAGTGGACTGAACTGTAGGATGCTGAAATAAGAGGGGGATAGCTAGTCCCATCGAAGACTACGCTTCTGGCCACCTCCATCTTGCAGCATGTAGAAGAGAGTAGAAGGTAAGTTCACCAAGTAACATCGCATAGCATAATCCTACCCGGTCATCCTCCCCTCGTCGCCCTGTTAGAGAATGATAACCGGGTTGTATCTGGCACTTGGAAGGGTGTGTTTTATTAAGTAGCTGGTTCTAGTTGTCATAAGGTCAAGGTACAACTCTAAGTCGTCCTGTTACATAAGATCATGGCTATTCGAATAGATTAACTTCCCTGCAGGGGTGCACCACATTTCCCAACACGCTCGATCCCCTTTGTCCGGACACACTTTCCTGGGTCATGCCCGGCCTCGGAAGATCAACACGTCGCAGCCCCACCTAGGCACAACAAAGAGGTCAGCACGCCGGTCTAAATCCTATGCGCGCAGGGGTCTGGGCCCATCGCCCATTGCACACCTGCACATTGCGTGGGCGGCCGGAGAGTAGACCTAGCAACCTCCATTACAAAGGAAGTTATGTTATGCGGCCAACCCGGCGCGCGCCGCTCAGTCGCTGACGTCACGAAGGCTTCGGCTGATACCACGATGTCGAGTGCCCATAACTATTCCCGCGTAGTTGGTTAGTGCATATAGGCCGGCAGCCAGACTCGGATCAAATACCCAGATCTCGTTAAGCGTGTTATTTTGAAGTAACCGCGAACGCCGACCAGGGCCAGGCCCACCTCTCTCCTAGGTGGTCCCAACTTGCCCCGTCGCTCCAGCACAAAGTAATAGTCGGGGGCCGTCGGGAACCCAGGCCCACCACTACCGGGATGGAACCACCTGTCCTTTCAGCCCCCACATCGGAATCACTCGCGGGTACTCTACGAGCCCACCCGACTTTAGTCACCACATGTATCATATATCATTTACATAAGTATATACCCGTGATCACCTCCCTAGTGATCACGGCCCGATAGTATAGTATGGCAGACGGACAAGAATGTAGGGCCACTGATGATAAACTAGCATCCTATACTAAGCATTTAGGATTGCAGGTAAGGTATCAACAACTGTAGCAACAATGACAGGCTATGCATCAGAATAGGATTAACGGAAAGCAGTAACATGATACACTACTCTAATGCAAGTAGTAGAAAGAGAGTAGGCGGTATCTGGTGATCAAGGGGGTGGGGCTTGCCTGGTTGCTCTGGCAAGAAGGAGGGGTCATCCTCAATGTAGTCGAACACACGGACATCAGCATCGGTCTCGGAGTCTACCGGAAAGGAGTAACGGACGGGGAACACAATAAATAATAGAGCAATCAAATGTAACACAAAGAAAGACGCGGCAACACGCTGTGCTAGGGGTGACCTAACATAGGGATAGGCGATACCGGCGAAGGGGGGAAACATCCGGGAAGTATTCCCGGTGTTTCGCGTTTTCAGGCAAATGAACCGGAGGGGGAAAGTTGCATGTTCGCTATGGTAGGGATGTGTGACGGACGAACAGACTGCGTATCCTGATTCGTCTCGTCGTTCTGAGCAACTTTAATGTACAAAGTTTTTTCATCCGAGCTACGGATTATTTTATATGATATTTCAAAGTTTTAAACATTTTGTGAAAAATTCTCAAATTTATATTAGTTTCGAAATTTAAAAGGAAAATTGTTAGCTGCACCCGGTGCAGTGCACCCGGCAGTGCACAGAGGGGCTGACTGGTGGGGCCAATCAACTGCACAGTCAGCAGTTGACTGGTCCACGTTGACCAGTCAAAGGGGCCCCCAGGCCCACCTGTCATAGGCTCATTATACTAATTAACAAATTAAGAAAATAATTAATTAATTATTTTATTTATTAATAGCTATGTTTAATCTAATATTTTTCTTTCTCTTTTTTTGTCTCTTTTGTTTTTTAGGGGACGGGCCCCATTGGCCAGTGGCACACAACCAAACCTTTCTGGCTGTGCGCTCTTGCACAGAGAAGGCGCCGGCGATGAGCGCCAGCACCAGGCGCGGAGGGGATGCCAGGGCCACGGCGACCGGAGCTAGCAGCGCTTGCCGGCGGTGGCCACCCACGGCCCCAAGGGCGCGGCGATGCAGACGGGTCGGTGGGGGGCGGGAGGTAGGAGGCGTGGCCATGCGGGGCGAACGGGGTGCGGCCGTCGCGCAACGGGGGGGGGGGGGGGGGGGGGGGGGGGGGGGGGGGGGGGGGGGGGGGGGGGGGGGGGGGGGGGGGGGGGGGGGGGGGGGGTTCGGGAGTGCGGGGCTGGTTGCGGCGGCCGCAAGCTCGCTGTGAGCTTGGGCCCGCCGTGAGACGACTACAGTCAATAGGACACGGGGGGAAACAGGGGAGGCGACGCGGTGCTCACCGCGGGGCTCAAGAAAGGCCCTGTGATTGATTAGGAGCAGCATTGGCGACGCAAATTCCGACGAGCTCCGATGGTTGCAGAGGAAGAAGAAGGGGCCGTTCCAGCGATGTGGAGACCCCAAGCATGATCTCAAGGGCGGGGACGATGGCGGAGCTCTTGGACACCTTCCCAAGGCGCGGGGGTGATAGTGGTCGCGGAATCGACGAGGACCAAGGCGACAGTGCTTCGGCTAAGGTCTGCGGGGATGAAAGCCGCGCGAGGGTGAGGGGCGAAGTGAGCTAGGGTTCGCCGGAGGGGTCGGGGAGGTCCTTAACTATCACAGGGAGTCGCGGGATGGGCGACGCGTGGGCATCCGCGACCATGGACGCGGCGGGCGCGTCCAGCACACCCCCTGTGAGCAGTAGGTTGAAGGAGGGAGGTGAGTTGGGCTGGGCCTGCACTGTTGACTCCAGGCCGAGTCCAACTGGTAAGCTTTCCATTCCTTTTATTTTTATCTTTATTTCCGTTTTCCATTTTATTTTAGTGTTTTGCATTTATTTGGGCTACCAAAAGACTTTAGTTAAATGTACAACTTAACACATAAATACTAGGTAATATTTTGAGTTAAACTAGCAAGTTTCAAATGTTTTTTTGAATTGTTTACATATTTATTTAAATTGAAATTGTTTAATTAAAAGCTTTATGGTTCAATTAAAAATAGCTTAGGGGCATTATATCATTCTGAGAAATGTGGATTCTTTCACGACAATTTGTTAGTGAATATTTGCAACCTTGTGAACATTTTTAATCCACTGTTTTGTGAAATTATAATTTGACTTGTTATTTGAATTTTGAATTTGACTCGGTTTTCGACTAACGCGAGATTAACAACAGTAACCGTGGTGACGTGGCGTCATTAAGGTGGGATTACTGTTGCCTAATTATACGGGCGTCACAGATCTCCTCTACTACAAGAAATCTCATCCCGAGATTTAAGAGGTAGTGAAAGGGGGAAAGGTTTGGTAACGAATCTAGCGGGTCTTCTCATTCTGGCTTGCTCTTCTCGAAGAGGTCGATCCATTACCTTGATGTCTTCATTTCTCTGCTTCATGTCATCATGATGAAGTCGGCAACATTTCCTCGGGAACTCCAACTTACATACGAAGGACAAGGGGTAACTTCGGAAGAATGAACCGCTATAATGTTGCTTATCTGGTAGATAACATGAGGAAAGGTGGAGGAAGTAACTCTCGAATTGGAACTTAAGAAAATATCGAGAGCAAGGTAAGGAGGTATCATGGAAAGTTTTAAGCGGGTAGGCAATCGTTCGAAGCCTGAAATAAAGTGTAAAAGGGGGTCCAGAGAAATGGGAATAAGTTTTGTGTTCGATACCAGAATAGATCACTAGGCAGGTGGCCCGTGAATTACATACAAAGTCAACCGCGAGCAATAACTTTGACAACAGGGTGTACAGGAGAGTCAGGTTTCGATCCTGTGGAACTGTGGGTTATGTCCCCACCATGTGGGTTAAACATAGAAGGAACGATGACTTCTTGCATAGTCAGGGTGGCAAGGCATGTCAGAGGATAGCATGTCAGTTATGTTGGCAACAACGTCGGTACCAAGGGCGAGGGACAAAGAGAACCATTTTCCTGCTCGTAGAATGAGGCAGACCAATGGGCAAAGTTCTCATCCATCGGTGGCTACTGGAATGTCATCAACAATAGTAATAGGGTCTTGCTGACAGAATTGTACACCGAGGTGTTTACATAAGTAGGAGAATATTACTGCTTAGATCGTATAGATCACAAGAAAGATTAAACCAAACAACGGAAAGGATAATATGATTATCAGATTAAACAGAACAATTGAAAGGAAAATGTGTTTAAACACATATTTCAGGGGTATATCCTTCCCAAGGACAAGCAAGGTGTGATAACCAGGATAGGATATTAAGTAGAAAACCAGTTATGTGAGGGGAGAGAAATTTCATGACATTACCCATACAACGGTGTTAGGATAAATGATAAAGAAAATTTGGCATTGTGCTTCAAATGTTCTTATTCGAAAATCGGAGTACCACCGACATGCTTCGAGATAGCATTGACATGGTCTTCAAGCAAAGGCCAGACTTGGATACACAAAGGATCCATCAGGAACAACTCATAGAATAAGTCTTACAATTTCCTCATGGAAGAATGGATAACCTTGCTGAAAAGAAATCTCTAACAATAGGTCCTCCGGCCAGGTGTGCCAGGCATGACACCTTATCGGGTCATATAAAGACCATTGTTATAACTATTGAAAAAATGTTCCAACCATCATATCTGATCGAGATCTAGATCTGATTGGTGCAAGGGTGCCTCAAACGTGCGATGTCTGAGAAGAAAAAGGTGCGACACAAATTGACGAGATGACATTGTCAGCTTCTCGAGAGATGAACTATGGAAGCAAGTTCCGAAACAAGAGTTCATCATTAAACCAAGGAAAGGATGGGGAGGTGGCTGATGGACTCAGCGACAATCCATCGAGATTTCCAGAAAGATGGATTTCCACAATCATGTGAACAAGGGGATAACATTAGTCAGATCAAATGATATAATGATGTATGCTCAAGGAAAGCACATATAATTAAACATTGGTTGAAATAAGCACCCAAAATATGGGCTTAGGTAACAGGATCAATGTTAGAATGGTGATTCTATAACCAATGGTCTAAGAATGAAATGTCAACCATTAACTTCAAAGCAATAGGGTTCCTTCGAAGTTTTGAATTCGCACATCATAGTTCAATTGTCGATTTTCCGGTTAGAAACAACACGGGGACCAAGAGATGAATGTAGATGGCAAGATGTATCAATTGTATCAAGAATTCTTTAAGAGGTGGTGAAATTCTCACAACATTCTTGATATATAAGATGGTATTACTTTAAGGTAGGACATAAGGTAAGCTGGATAGCCAGGAACTCAAGGTACAGCCACAACACTAACAAGTTTGTGTTGGAAAGAAGGCAAGAAAGTGGTCGATGATAACACAAACCATCAAGGGGCGAGGATGGTATTTCTCATCAAGAATTCAATATATATCTTGGAAGAGATGAGGATGTTGATGATGAACACGACACATTTGTCGAGAGATTTCATGAAGATGTAATCGGTCGGCGATGACATCAAGTCAAATGATGATGAAGCGAAAGGTTATGGGAACCAAGGGTACAACTCAAAATCAAAATCAAGTTTGTTGTTCAAGGAGAAATGATATGACGAGGAAGATCAACGTAAGATTAGGTCATCGTCGAAAATTGTGCTCTGAGAAGAAGGACCAGGTAGCACAGCAAAAATTTAGCATGATAATTATATAGCCAATTGGGCTAGTAATGACTTAAAGTATTATTAAACTCATAAGAAACGAAAATTACTTAGAGTTATTGAATCAGAGTACATACTCGATTCACTATCGGTGTCCTTGAGTGTCTAATAGCTCAGAACCCGGGGAAAATTGGAACCGGTGAGAATTAATACTTGAATAAGAACTCATAAGAAGTAATATGGTTCTTTGATATTATCGAGATACCACGGGGTAATACTCGAAGGTAGATCATAATAGAGGTTGCAGAGGTGTATTGATCTGCAAAAGACAAGTGCTTTAACTTGTCCCCGAATATGGAATCAAGGAGAAAATATGGTCGGAACCACGATTGCAAAGGGTCAATTCACAGATACCAAATGATATTATATCAAGGGAATAGTTATTATTACAAGAAGCTTCCATGATAGGATATACACCATGTCCATGGGCATGAACACAAAGTTCAAGGTCGACTCCCACTTCTTCAATGTATAACCTTCCATTCACCTCTCACTTTTTCGAAAATGACATTAGTTATTGAAAGTTTTACCTGGTGCAATACCAGATAAGTTGACCCATGAAATCTTCCGGGTTCACACAGATTAAGGAAGGCATGGGTTCAACCCATCGGGGCATCGTAGAAACATATACCACAAACTTCAGGAGCAAATAATACAAGCTCGAAAGTGGAGCATGGTTGACAAAGAAAAGGATACAATCTACCAAAGGCATTATATATCAAGGAAAGAACTCCAGGTTTTGAGAATATGCACGAGCGGTCGGATAATAATCCACAAAAGGATCTGGCGGACCGCAAAGAATCAGATGTGAGTATCGATACTCAACCAGAAGAAGAAAGAATTCAAGGAGATCATATTATAGAAACAACTGACTAATTCAATCAAGTGCAAAGGAATTATGATTTCAAAATCAAGAGACCAAAAGCAAACGCTCTGATCAATGACAGATAAGTTGAATAGGCTTAAGGTTACAATCGATGAAAATTTGATTGGTCAAGATTCAACTCATGTTGAAAATGACGTCTGAGCCAGAAGGATAATTTATAAGGGTCAACTAATGATTATGTGCATTCACACACAATAATTCATTAGGCTCAAAATGGCAAGGACATGGGATGTCAACGAAGACTACTAAACATATGGAATTAACCATAATGCAAGAAGGTAAGAATTTCAAAAGCAATAGTCTACCGAGGATTTCGGAAGACCGAATAGCATTCAAAGAATTTTGTGAAACACATGATCTACTGGGGATGAACGAATCCTCGATAAGTGTGAGGAATTATGTGCAAGTGTATTCACGCTGAAAAGAGCTAACAGTAGACACAATGGGTTCTTGAGATATTGGAAAGTATTCCTTGGTATCTAGTAATAACAAGAGCATCTTGGAATGAAGGTATGGACGTCGAGTGTAAGTATTTATTCATAGGGATATACGGTGATAGGGAATTGCAAAAACGACGGGCACAAAGTCTCGAGAGAACATAAGAGGGTATCTTCGAAATCTTCTGGTGCAGCAGGCGATTAACTGTGATAAGGGGCCCTCTGGGAGTAAGTAGTTACGGGAACCTAGAGTCAGAGTTAGCAAAATCGTTTAACCTGAATAGAAGAGAGATTAGAGTCCCGGAGTATAGATGAGGAATAAAGGATCCTATTACCACCCAATGGCGACGTGGGCCCGTAAGCCGCACAACCATGTTAGTAAAAGTTTTGAAATGTCTAGACTCGACTTCAGCCAAGGAGTGTGGAAGGGGGATTCCTACAGGCAGTCGGCTCTGATACCAACTTGTGACGCCCCTGATTTGACCGTACTCTAATCATACACGCAAACGTGTATGATCAAGATCAGGTACTCACGGGAAGATATCACAACACAACTCTACAAATAAAATAAGTCATACAAGCATCATATTACAAGCCAGGGGCCTCGAGGGCTCGAATACAAGAGCTCGATCATAGACGAGTCAGCGGAAGCAACAATATCTGAGTATAGACATAAGTTAAACAAGTCTGCCTTAAGAAGGCTAGCACAAACTTGGATACATATCGAAAGAGGCGCAAGCCTCCTGCCTGGGATCCTCCTAAACTACTCCTGGTCGTCATCTGCAGCCTGCACGTAGTAGTAGGCAGCTCCTGTGTAGTAGGAGTCATCGTCGACGGTGGCGTCTGACTCCTGGGATCCATTGTCTAGTCGCAATAATCGGGTATAGGAAGGGGAAAAGGGGGAACAAAGCAACCGTGAGTACTCATCCAAAGTACTCGCAAGCAAGGAGCTACACTACATATGTATGCATTGGTATCAAATGGAAAGGGTATCATTTGTGGACTGAATTGCAGAATGCCGGAATAAGAGGGGGATCGCTAGTCCTATCGAAGACTACGCTTCTGGCCACCTCCATCTTGCAGCATGTAGAAGAGAGTAGAAGGTAAGTTCACCAAGTAACATCGCATAGCATAATCCTACCCGGTGATCCTCCCCTCGTCGCCCTGTTAGAGAGCGATCACCGGGTTGTATCTGGCACTTGGAAGGGTGTGTTTTATTAAGTATCCGGTTCTATTTGTCATAAGGTTAAGGTACAACTCCAAGTCGTCCTGTTACCGAAGATCATGGCTATTCGAATAGATTAACTTCCCTGTAGGGGTGCACCAAATTTCCCAACATGCTCGATCCGCTTTGTCCGGACACACTTTCCTGGGTCATGCCCGGCCTCGGAAGATCAACACGTCGCAACCCCACCTAGGCACAACAGAGAGGTCAGCACGCCTGTCTAAATCCTATGCGCGCAGGGGTCTGGGCCCATCGCCCATTGCACACCTACACGTTGCGTGGCGGCCGGAGAGCAGACCTAGCAACCTCCGTTACAAAGGAAGTTATGTTACGCGGTCCAACCCGATGCGCGCCGCTCCGTCACTGACATCACGAAGGCTTTGGCTGATACCATGACATCGAGTGCCCATAACTGTTCCCACGTAGTTGGTTAGTGTGTATAGGCCAGTAGCCAGACTCAGATCAAATACCCAGATCTCGTTAAGCATGTTATTTTGAAGTAACTTCAGACGCCAACCAGGGCCAGGCCCACCTCTCTCCTAGGTGGTCTCAACCTGCCCTGTCGCTCCACCACAAAGTAACAGTCGGGGGCCGTCGAGAACCCAGGCACACCACTACCGGGATGGAACCACCTGTCCTTTTATCCCCCACACCGGAATCACTCGCGGGTACTCTACGAGCCGACCCGACTTTAGTCACCACATGTATCATATATCATTATATAAGTATATACCCGTGATCACCTCCCTAGTGATCATGGCCCGATAGTATAGCATGGCAGACGGACAAGAATGTAGGGCCACTGATAATAAACTAGCATCCTATACTAAGCATTTAGGATTGCAGGTAAGGTATCAACAACTGTAGCAATAATGACAGGCTATGCATCAGAATAGGATTAACAGAAAGCAGTAACATGCTACACTACTCTAATGCAAGCAGTAGAAATAGAGTAGGCGGTATCTGGTGATCAAGGGGGGGGGCTTTCCTGGTTGCTCTGGCAAGAAGGAGGGGTCATCTTCGATGTAGTCGAACACACGGACATCGGCATCGGTGTCGGAGTCTACCGGAAAGGAGTAATGGAGGTGGAACACAATAAATAACAGAGCAATCAAATATAACACAAAGCAACACGCGGCAATATGTTGTGCTAGGGCTGACCTTACGTAGGGATAGGCGATACCGGCGAAGGGGGGAAACATCCGGGAAAGTATTCCCGGTGTTTTGCATTTTCGGGAAGATGAACCAGAGGGGGAAAGTTGCGTGTTCGCTAGGCTAGGGATGTGTGACGAACGAACGGACTGCGTATCCGGATTCGTCTCGTCATTTTGAGCAACTTTCATGTACAAAGTTTTTTCATCTGAGCTACGGATTATTTTATATGATTTTTCAAAGTTTTAAACATTTTCTGAAAAATTCTCAAATTTATATTAGTTTCGAAATTTAAAAGGAAAATTGTTAGCTGCACCCAGTGCAGTGCACCCGGCAGTGCACAGAGGGGCTGACTGGTGGGGCCAGTCAACTGCACAGTCAGAAGTTGACTGGTCCACGTTGACGAGTCGAAGGGGGCCCCCGGGCCCACCTGTCATAGGCTCATTATACTAATTAACAAATTACCAAAATATTTATTTATTTATTTTATTTATAAATAGCTATGTTTTATCTAATCTTTTCTTTCTCTTTTTTTGTCTCTTTTCTTTTTCAGGGGACGGGCTCCATTGGCCAGTGGCACACAGCCAAGCCTCTCTGGCTGTGCGCTCTTGCATAGAGAAGGCGCCGGCGACGAGCGCCAGCACCAGGCACGGAGGGGGTGCCAGGGCCATGGAGACCGAAGCCGGCAGCGGTTGCCGACGGCGGCCAGCACGTGGGGCCGCCGTGGGGGCGGCCCCAAGGGCGCGGCGACACAGACGGGTCGGCGGGGGGCGGGAGGTAGGAGGCGTGGCCAGGCGGGGCGAATGGGGTGCGGCCGTCGCGCACGGGGCCAGCATGGTTGATGGGGGGCGGCACCAGAGGGCCGTGGCAAGAGGCGGCGACGGCTGGAGACAGGCGCGACGTAGGGGCGGATGGGGAGTGAAGCAGGGGCGGCGAGTGGGATGGATGCGCACAAGCGGCAGCGGGCGCCGGCGAGTAGTGGCACCGGGCGGCGCGAGCGCAGGTAGCTGGCGCACGTAGCACACTGGGCACGAGCGGGGAGGCTCTGTGGCGGGTGGACGCGAGCGGCTGCAGATGGTGGCGGCGGCAACACTCGCAGAAGCAGCAGCGCAGCACGGCGCGGGGAGCAGCAGAAGTACAGGCGGGCGCAGCCAGGGGGACACGAGCGCAGGTCGCGGTCGGGCACGGCACGACACAGAACGGATAGTGGGGGGTTCGGGAGCGCGGGGCTGGTTGCGGAGGCCGCAAGCTCGCTGTGATCTTGGGCCCACCGTGAGACGACTACAGTTGATAGGAGACGGGGGGAACAGGGGAGGTGACGCGGTGCTCACCGCGGGGCTCAAGAAAGGCCCTGTGATGGATTAGGAGCAGCAGTGGCGACACAAACGCCGACGAGCTCCGATGGTTGCAGAGGAAGAAGAAGGGGCCGATCTAGCGATGTGGAGACCCCAAGCACGATCTCAAGGGTGGGGACGACGGCGGAGCTCTTGGGCACCTTCCCAAGGCGCCGGGGTGATAGTGGCCGCGGGATCGACGAGGAGCAAGGCGATAGTGCTTCGACTAAGGTCGGCGGGGATGAAAGCCGTGCGAGGGTGAGGGGCGAACTGAGCTAGGGTTCGCCGGAGGGGTCGGGGACGTCCTTAACTATCACAGGGAGTCGCGGGATGGGCGACGCGTGGACATCCGCGACCATGGACGCGACGGGCGTGTCCAGCACACCCCCTGTGAGCAGTAGGTTGAAGGAAGGAGGTGAGTTGGGCTGGGCCTACACTGTTGACTCCAGGCCCAGTCCAACAGGTAAGCTTTCCATTCCTTTTATTTTTATCTTTATTTCTATTTTCCATTTTATTTTAGTGTTTTGCATTTATTTGGGCTACCAAAAGACTTTAGTTAAATGTATAACTTAACACATAAATACTAGGTAATATTTTGAGTTAAACCAGCAAGTTTCAAATGTTTTTTTGAATTGTTTACATATTTATTTAAATTGAAATTGTTCAATTAAAAGTTTCATGGTTCAATTAAAAGTAGCTTAGGGGCATTATATCTTCTGAAAAATGTGGAGTCTTTCACGACAATTTGTTAGTGAATATTTGCAACCTTGTGAACATTTTTAATCCACTGTTTTGTGAAATTATAATTTGACTTGTTATTCAAATTTTGAATTTGACTCGGTTTTGGACTAACGCGAGATTAACAACAGTAACCGTGGTGACATGGCATCATTAAGGTGGGATTACTGTAGCCTAATTATCCGGACGTCACAAGCGCTCAGACCCCGCAGTCGAGTCAACAATTTGGTCGTTGCTGGGGAGAGGGAAATGATCTTTCGGGCAGGCCCGATTGATGCATTTGAAATCGATACACATACCGTGTGAATCACCTTTCATGGGGACCATTACAGCATTGGCGAGCTACTCAGAGTGGTATATCTCATGGATGAACTCAACTGCCAGAAGCCGAGCCACTTCTTTGCCAATTGCCTTCCTCTTCTCCACGACGGACCGACGGAGATGCTCTTTGACAGGTTTCACTTTTGGGTCAACGCGCAAACGGTGCTCAGCCAGTCCCCTGGGTACACCCGGCATGTCAGATGGTTTCCATGCAAAGATGTCCAGTTCTTACGGAGGAACTGGATGAGCGCTTCTTCCTATTTGCTATCGAGTGTCGTTGAGATGTCGGTTGGAGCGGCATTGGGATCGGTCGGGTGAACATGGACATGATTTGTCTCACCAGACGACTGAAATGCGGACACTGAAGCAGGCTTATTACCTCACAACAAATCACTCGGATCTACATTTTTCTGATACTCTTGCATTTCCACAGCTGCCATCTGCTCATCGGCAATCTTCGAGCCCTTCTAGAGGCACTCTTCAGCCCTTTGTCAGTTTCCTATGACCGTGATCACGCCTCTGGGGCTAGGCATCTTCAACTTGAGCTACACATAACACGGTCGAGCCATGAAACGAGCATATGCAGGCCTGCCGAGAATAGCATGGTAGGCACTGTGAAAATCCACCACTTCAAACATCAACTTTTCCTTGCGGTAATTCTTTGAATCACCGAAAACCACATCAAGAGTGATCTGACCGAGTGAATCGGCTTTCTTCCTTGGGATGACTCTGTGGAATCGCATGTTGTTTTCACTGAGCTTGGACATCGGAATGCCCATCCCTCGGAGGGTCTCGGCGTATAAAATGTTCACACCACTGCCACCGTCCATCAAGACCTTGGTCAGTCGAGTGCCCCCAACGACTGGGTCGACCACCAACGCTTGCCGCCGGGGGTAGCAACGTGCGCTGGGTGATCGGACTGGTCGAATGTGATGGGAGTTTTTGACCACTTCAGATACGCCGTCGTTGTCGGAGAAACCATGTTGACTTCTCTGTTGATAACTTTCAGTCAACTTTTGCTCTCAATGTCAGCAAAAATCACTAAAGTGGCATTGACATTGGGGTAACCATCATCTTCCTCCTTATCCTCATCCTTATCAGATTCCTTTTCCTTTTCACCGGGCTGACCCTCTCGGAAGCTCTGAATTAGGAGTCGACATTGTCGAGTGGTATGCTTGGGGTAAATCAGGTTTCCATCTACATCTTTGTTGGTGTGTATGTGACACGGCAAATCAAGCACATCATTTACCGCTTGATCTTTCACTTTCTTGGGGATCCACGGCCCCTTAGGCTTTCCTTTAAATTTCCCTTGGTTCACAACTGTGGCCTCACCAGGACCTGCGGGTTCGGCTTTGCACTTCTGCTTCCGACTGGAATTTGCTCCTCTGGTGTCCTGGACGACTAGTTTGTTCTTGCCACTACGGAGTCAGTCTTCTTCCTCGCCGTTAGCATACCGAGTGGCTATTTCCATCATCCGAGCCAGGGACATGTCTCTTGTCCGGCCGAATTTTAGGTTAAGCTCTCTGTACCGAACGCCCTCCTTGAAGGCGCAAACTGACTGATGATCTCACACATTCTCCACAGTATGATGAAGAGTGGTCCATCTCTTGATGTAATCTCTCAAAGTTTCATTCGATTTCTGGACACAATGCTATAATTCGGTCAGCCCTGCACGTCATTTGCAAGTGCCTTCAAATGTCCTGACAAACACTCGGGCGAATTCTTCCCAACTGAAGATACTACCAGGAGCCAACTAATTCAACCAAGCTCTGGCCGAACCTTCAAGCATCAGGGGGAGGTGCTTCATGGCTACATCATCGTTGCCGCCACCGATCTGCACTGCCACTCGGTAATCTTCTAACCAAGTATCGGGCTTCGACTCACCGGTGAATGATACGTCCATTTTGCATCATGCTTTTATATCGATATTTATTGCATTATGGGCTGTTATTACACATTATGTCACAATACTTATGCCTATTCTCTCTTATTTTACAAGGTTTACATGGATAGGGAGAATGCCGGCAGCTAGAATTCTGGGTTGGAAAAGGAGCAAATATTAGAGACCTATTCTATGCATCTCCAAAAGTCCTGAAACTTCATGGGAGAACGTTTCAGAATATAAAAAAATATTGGGCGAAAGAAGTACCAGAGGGGGGCCACCCACCGTCCATGAAGGTGGGGGGCGCGCCCTACCCCCTGGGCGCGCCCCCTGCCTTGTGGCCCCCCTGATAGCCCTCTGATGCCCATCTTTGGCTATATGGAGTCTTTCGTCAAGGAATAAATCATAATAAAGCTTTCGGGAAGCAACTCCGCCGCCACGAGGCGGAACCTTGGCGGAACGAATCTAGGGCTCCAGTGTAGCTGTTCTACAGGGGAAACTTCCCTCCGGGAGGGGGAAATCATCACCATCGTCATCACCAACGATCCTCTCATCGGGAGGGGGTCAATCTCCATCAACATCTTCACCAGCACCATCTCCTCTCAAACCCTAGTTCATCTCCTGTATCCAATCTTTGTCCCAAAGCCTCAGATTGGTAACTGTGGGTTGCTACTAGTGTTGATTACTCTTTTTAGTTGATGCTAGTTGGTTTACTTGGTGGAAGATCATATGTTCACATCCATTATGCATATTAATACCCCTTTGATTATGAACATGAATATGATTTGTGAGTAGTTACGTTTGTTCCTGAGGACATGGGGGAAGTCTTGCTATAAGTAGTCATGTGAATTTGGTATTCGTTCAATATTTTGATGATATGTATGTTGTCTTTCCTCTAGTGGTGTCATGTGAACGTCGATTACATGACACTTCACCATTGTTTGGGCCTAGAGGAGGGAATTGGGAAGTAATAAGTAGATGATGGGTTGCTAGAGTGACAGAAGCTTAAACCCTAGTTTATGCGTTGCTTCGTAAGGGGATGATTTGGATCCATATGTTTCATGCTATGGTTAGGTTTACCTTAATACTTCTGTTGTAGTTGCGGATGCTTGCAAAAGTGGTTAATCATAAGTGGGATACTTGTCCAAGGAAGGACAGTACCCATGCACCGGTCCACCCACATATCAAAGTATCAAAGTACCGAACGCGAATCATACGAGCGTGATGAAAACTAGCTTGACGATAATTCCCATGTGTCCTCGAGAGCGCTTTCCTTCATATAAGAGTTTGTCCAGGCTTGTCCTTTGCTACAAAAAGGATTGGTCCATCTTGATGCACCTTATTTACTTTATTTACTTGTTGCTCGTTACAATTTATCTTATCACAAAACTATCTGTTACCGATAATTTCAGTGCTTGCAGAGAATACCTTGCTGAAAACCACTTATCATTTCCTTCTGCTCCTCGTTGGGTTCGATGCTCTTACTTATCGAAAAGGATGCGATAGATCCCCTACACTTGTGGGTCATCAAGAATCTTTTCTGGCGCCGCTGGCGGGGAGTGAAGCGCCTTTGGTAGGTGGAATCTGGTAAGGAAATATTTATATAGTGTGCTGAAATTTACTGTAACTTCTTACTATGGAACATAATCCTTTGAGGGGCTTGTTCAGGGTATCTTCACCCCGACCAGTAGAGCAAATAGTTACTCCTCAACCTACTGAAAATGTTTACTTTGAAATTCCTTCAGGTATGATAGAGAAACTTCTAGCTAATCCTTTCACATGTGATGGAACTTTACATCCCGATTTGCACCTAATCTATGTGGATGAAGTTTGTGGATTATTTAAGCTTGTAGGTATGCCCGAGGATGTTATCAAGAAGAAGGTTTTCCCTTTATCTTTGAAGGGAGAGGCATTGACATGGTTTAGGCTATGTGATGATATGGGATCATGGAACTACAGCCGATTGAAATTGGAAATTCATCAGAAGTTTTATCCTATGCATCTTGTTCATCGTGATCGTAACTATATATATAATTTTTGGCCTCGCGAAGGAGAAAGCATCGCTCAAGCTTGGGGGAGGATTAAGTCAATGTTATATTCATGCCCCAATCATGAGCTCTCAAAATAAATGATTATTCAAAAAAATTATGCTCGGCTTTCTCTTAGTAATCGCTCCATGCTCGATACTTCTTGTACTGGTTCTTTTATGATGAAGACTATTGAATTCAAATGGGATTTATTGGAGAGAATTAAACGCAACTCTAAAGATTGGGATCTCGATGAAGGTAAGGAGTCAGTTATAACACCTAAGTTTTATTGTGTTAAATCTTTTATTGGTATAGGGGATATGTCTCATGAGTTTAATTTTGCTAAATTTCCTAGACAACCTCATGATAAATAATTGCCTAGTAAAAATGAAATTATTGGTCTTGCTTCTATTGCCGTGCCTCCTAGTGATCCTTTAGAACAATATTGGCTAGACCATGAAAATGATATGTTTATGAATGAAAGAAGGGAAATAGATGAAGTATTCTTTAAACAGGGACCTATTTTGAAGCACAACTTGCCTGTTGAAATCCTAGGGGATCCTCCTCCATCCAAGGGTGATCCCATGTTTGAGCTTAAACCTTTACCTGATACTCTTAAATATGCTTATCTTGATGAAAATAAGATATATCCTATTATTATCAGTGCTAACCTTTCAGAGCATGAAGAAAAGAAATTATTGAAAACTCTGAAGAAGCACCGTGCTGCTATTGGATATACTCTTGATGATCTTAAGGGTATTAGTCCCACTCTATGCCAGCACAAAATAAAATTCGAGAAAGACGCTAAACCAGTTGTTGATCACCAACGATGGTTAAATCCTAAGATGAAAGAAGTGGTAAGAAAAGAAATACTAAAGCTTCTGGAGGCAGGTATAATTTATCTCGTTGTTGATAGTCAGTGGGTAAGTCCTATCCATTGTGTCCCTAAGAAGAGAGGTATTACTGTTGTCCCTAATGATAAAGATGAATTGATCCCACAAAGAATTGTTACAGGTTATAGAATGGTAATTGATTTCCGCAAATTAAATAAAGATACTAAAAAGGATCATTACCCTTTACCTTTTATTGATCAAATGCTAGAAATATTATCCAAACATACACATTTTTGCTTTCTAGATGGTTATTCTGGTTTCTCTCAAATACCTGTATCAAAAGAGGATCAAGAAAGGACAACTTTTACTTGCCCTTTCGGTACCTTTGCTTATAGACGTATGCCTTTTGGTTTATGTAATGGACTTGCTACCTTTCAAAGATGCATGACTGCTATATTCTCTGACTTTTGTGAAAAGATTGTTGAGGTATTCATGGATGATTTCTCCATTTATGGGACTTCTTTTCATGATTGCTTAAGCAACCTTGATCGAGTCTTGTAGAGATGTGAAGAAACTAACCTTGTCTTGAATTGGGAGAAGTGCCACTTTATGGTTAATGAAGGTATTGTCTTGGGGCATAAAATTTCTAAAAGAGGTATTGAGGTTGATAAAGCTAAGGTTGACGCTATTGAAAAAATGCCATGTCCTAAGGACACTAAAGGTATAAGAAGTTTCCTTGGTCATGCCGGTTTTTATAGGAGGTTCATTAAGGGCTTCTCCAAAAATTCCAGGCCTCTGACTAATCTCTTACAAAAAGATGTTCCATTTATCTTTGATGATGATTGTGTAGAAGCATTTGAAATACTTAAGAAAGCTTTGATTTCTGCACCTATTGTTCAGCCTCCTGATTGGAATTTACCATTTGAAATCATGTGTGATGCTAGTGATTATGCTGTAGGGGCTGTTCTACGACAGAGAGTTGATAAGAAATTAACTGTTATCCAATATGCTAGTAAAACTCTAGACAGTGCCCAGAGAAATTTTGCTACTACTGAAAAAGAATTTTTAGCAGTTGTATTTGCTTGTGATAAGTTCAGACTTTATATTGTTGATTCTAAAGTAACTGTTCACACTGATCATGCTGCTATTAAATATCTTATGGAAAAGAAAGATGCTAAACCTAGACTTATTAGATGGGTTCTCTTGCTTCAAGAATTTGATTTGCATATTATTGATAGAAAGGGAGCTTAGAACCCCGTTGCAGACAACTTGTCTAGGTTAGAGAATGTTCTTGATGACCCACTACCTATTGATGATAGCTTTCCTGATGAACAATTAGCTGTCATAAATGCTTCTCATACTGTTCCATGGAATGCTAATTATGCTAATTATATTGTTGCTAAGTTTATACCACCTAGTTTCACATACCAGCAAAAGAAAAGGTTCATCTATGATTTAAGACATTACTTCTGGGATGACCCACATCTTTATAAAGAAGGAGTAGATGGTGTTATTAGACGTTGTGTACCTGAGCATGAACAGGAACATATCCTACGCAAGTGTCACTCCGAGGCTTATGGAGGACACCATGCTGGAGATAGAACTGCACATAAGGTATTGCAATCCGGTTTTTATTGGCCCACTCTCTTCAAGGATCCCCATAAGTTTGTTTTGTCTTGTGATGAATGTCAAAAAATTGGTAATATTAGTAGACGTCAAGAAATGCCTATGAATTATTCACTTGTTATTGAACCATTTGATGTTTGGGGCTTTGATTATATGGGACCGTTTCCTTCCTCTAATGGGTACACACATATTTTAGTTGCTGTTGATTACATTACTAAGTGCGTAGAAGCTATTCCAACTAGTAGTGTTGATCATAACACCTCTATTAAGATGCTTAAAGAAGTTATTTTTCCGAGGTTTGGTGTCCCTAGATAATTAATGACTAATGTTGGTTCACATTTTATTCATGGTGCCTTTCATACAATGCTTGCTAAGTATGATGTTAATCATAGAATTGCATCCCCTTATCATCCACAGTCTAGCGGTCAAGTAGAACTGAGTAATAGAGAGCTTAAATTAATCTTGCAAAATACTGTTAATAGATCTAGGAAAAATTGGTCCAAGAAACTTGATGATGCATTATGGGCCTATAGAACTGCATATAAGAATCCTATGGGTATGTCTCCGTATAAGATGGTTTATGGAAAAGCATGTCACTTACCTCTCGAACTAGAACATAAGGCATATTGGGCCATTAAAGAGCTCAATTATGATTTCAAACTTGCCGGTGAGAAGAGGCTTTTTGACATTAGCTCACTTGATGAATGGAGAGCCCAGGCTTATGAGAACGCCAAACTGTTTAAAGAAAAGGTTAAGAGATGGCATGAGAAAAGGATGCAAAAACATGAGTTTAATGTAGGTGATATGTATTGTTATACACCTCTCGTTTAAGATTTTTTGCAGGAAAACTCCTCTCTAAATGGGAAGGTCCTTACGTCACCGAGGAGATCTATCATTCCGGTGCCATAAAAATCAACAACTTCGAAGGCACAAATCCGAGGTTGGTGAACGGTCAAAGAATCAAACATTACACCTTAGGTAATCCTATAAATGTTGAAACTAATATTATTGAAATCGTAACCCTGGAGGAATACATAAGGGAAACTTTCCAGAACGTTTCAGACTCCGAAAAGGAATAGGTACGTGGTACGGTAAGTAAACTGACTCCAAAACAGTTCTAATGGCAATTTTTCTCTGTTTTGGAATATTTAAGAAAATAGGGAAATAGGAAGTAGTCCGGGAAGGACACGAGGCATCCACGAGGGTGGAGGGCGCGCCCTACCCCCCTGGGCGCGCCCCCTGTCTCGTGGGCACCTCGTGTGCTCTCCAGACTCTGTTTTCTTGCATGATACTTCTTTTGGTCGGTAAAAAATCATTATATAATCTCCTGAAGGTTTTGACCACCGTATCACGTAAATATCCTCTGTCTTTGTTTCGAGTTGTTTCTGCTGCAGATTTGGAGCAAGATGTCTTCTCAAGAGTCAGTCGGGGAGAGCCGGGTGTCTCATCCGACACCGGGACCAAGAACAAATAGTGATGCTGGCTACTTTGGGCCATCAACGGAGGAAGAGATGGAGGCCGACTTGAAATGGATAGATGCCATGGAAGAGGATCAAGAAGTTACTTCTCGTTTCCGAGCCGGATTCACGATGGTGGAACTACAGAGCTCAGCCATTCCAAACTCGGTCATCCCTTCCAATGTTAGATTTCTTTCTTATGAAAATATGAAAAAGAGTGTTACTTGTTCTCCCGCAGCTATGCAACATCATTGGGTGAAAGGAGCTTTAACCATCACGGCAAAGCTCCATAAGGAAATAATGGACCTCAAGCAGCAAGTCAATAAGCTTGAGGAATAGAATCCTATCCTGAAGGGCATCATCGCCAAGAATATCCCGTCACCATATCCGAAGAAGGAGACATAAACACATGGGTATGGGCACTCCCCTTGGCAACTGCCAAGCTTGGGGGAGTGCCCCGGTATAGTACCACCATCACAACTTTTATCTTTACCATTATTTTTCTCAGTTCGATCCTTTTGGTAATATCTTGATCTAGTAGAATAAAGTTTTAGCATGATCTAGTTTTGTGTTTTGCTTTATGATCCTTCTATGTAATCGAGTCCGTGAGCTTTATATAATAAAGATTAGTGTTGAGTCAAGGGCTTGATTATCTTGTTATGATCTTGAGGGAATAAAATAAAAGAGAAGAATAAAAAGAAATAAAGAGATCATATGGATCTTATGGAGAGTAATGACTTCACAAATAAAGAGTATGATGAATAAACGTTGTTGAGAGTTGACAAACATAGTTGTTGTCATCGTTGCAATTAACAGGGAGTAATAAAGAAAGAGAGGTTTTCACATATAAATATACTATCTTGGACATCTTTTATGATTGTGAGCACTCACTAAAATATGACATGCTAAAGAGTTGACGTTGCACAAGGAATACAACATAATGGGTCATGCTTTCTTATATCTGAAATAAATTATATTGTCATGGATCATTCAACATGTTGAGCTTTCCTTTCCCTCTCATGCTAGCCAAATTCTTTGCACCAAGTAGAAATACTACTTGTGCTTCCAAATATCCTTAAACCCAGTTTTTCCATGAGAGTCCACTACATCTACCTATGGATTGAGTAAGATCCTTCAAGTAAGTTGTCATCGTTGCAAGCAATAAAAATTGCTCTCTAAATATGTGTGATTTAGTAGTGTGGAGAAAATAAGCTTTATACGATCTTGTGATGTGGAAGAAATAAAAGCGACAGACTGCATAATAAAGGTCCATATCACAAGTGGCAATATAAAGTGACATTCTTTCGCATTAAGATTTTTTGCATCCAACCATAAAGCACATGACAACCTCTGCTTCCATCTGCGAAGGGCCTATCTTTTATTCTTGTCTTATACGTCATACTTGAGTCATGGTGATCTTCACCTTTCCTTTTTACATTTTATCCTTTGGCAAGCATAATGTGTTGGAAAGATCCTGATATATATAGCTAATTGGATGTGAGTTTTCATGAACTATTATTGTTGACATTACCCTTGAGGTAAAAGGTTGGGAGGCAAAACTATAAGCCCCTATCTTTCTCTATGTCCGATTAAAACTTCATACCCATAAATATTCTGTGATTGTTAGCAATTGTGAAAGACTAAATGATAGTTGAGTATGTGGACTAGCTGAAAAGCACTTATATTGAATCTTTCCGATGTTATGATAAATTGCAATTGCTCCAATGACTGAGATTATAGTTTGTTAGTTTTCAATGAAGTTTATGATTCATACTTCAAATTATGAATGAATTGTTACTTTAGCATAATAGATCATATGACAATATTTATATATGTTGCTGTCCTAAGAATGATCATGATGTCCTCATGTCCGTAATTTATTTTATTGACACCTCTATCTCTAAACATGTGGACATATTTTTCGATTTCAGCTTTCGCTTGAGGACAAGCGAGGTCTAAGCTTGGGGGAGTTGATACGTCCATTTTGCATCATGCTTTTATATCGATATTTATTGTATTATGAGTTGTTATTACACATTATGTCACAATACTTATGCCTATTCTCTCTTATTTTACAAGGTTTACATGAAGAGGGAGAATGCCGGCAGCTGGAATTCTGGGCTGGAAAAGGAGCAAATATTAGAGACCTATTATGCACATTTCCAAAAGTCCTGAAACTTCACGGGAGCATGTTTCATAATATATAAAAAATATCAGGCAAAAGAAGTACCAGAGGGAGGCCACCCACCGTCCACGAGGGTGGGGGCGCGCCCAACCCCCCTGGGCGCGCCCCTACCTCGTGGGCCCCCTAGTGGCCGTTTGATGCCTATCTTTGGCTATATGGAGTCTTTCATCGAGGAAAAAATCATAATCAAGCTTTCGGGAAGAAACTCTGCCGCCACGAGGCGAAACCTTGGCGGGACTTATCTAGGGCTCCGGCGGAGCTGTTCTGCCGGGGAAACTTCCCTCCAGGAGGGGGAAATCACCACCATCATCATCACCAATGATCCTCTCATCGGGAGGGGGTCAATCTCCATCAACATCTTCACCAGCACTATCTCCTCTCAAACCCTAGTTCATCTCTTGTATCCAATCTTTGTCCCAAAGCCTCAGATTGGTACCTGTGGGTTGCTACTAGTGTTGATTACTCTTTGTAGTTGATGCTAGTTGGTTTACTTGGTGGAAGATCATATGTTCAGATCCATTATGCATATTAGTACCCCTCTGATTATGAACATGAACATGATTTGTGAGTAGTTACGTTTGTTCCTGATGACATGGGAGAAGTCTTGCTATAACTAGTCATGTGAATTTGGTATTCGTTCGATATTTTGATGAGATGTATGTTGTCTTTCCTCTAGTGGTGTCATGTGAATGTCGACTACAAGAGCGCTTTCCTTCATATAAGAGTTTGTCCAGGCTTGTCCTTTGCTACAAAAAGGATTGGGCCATCTTGATGCACCTTATTTACTTTATTTACTTGTTGCTCGTTACAATTTATCTTATCACAAAACTATATGTTACTGATAATTTCAGTGCTTTCAGAGAATACCTTGCTGAAAACCGCTTATCATTTCCTTCTGCTCCTCGTTGGGTTCGACACTCTTACTTATCGAAAAGGCTATGATAGATCCCCTGCACTTGTGGGTCATCAGTGAACTTGCTCACGCCCGTCGCCAATCTGTAGTTGGGCGGGATCACTGCAGCTCGGATAGCTCCGCTGAAACACTCAGGACCAGAAATATGCACTCGGCTTCCACTCGGGTGGTGAACATCTTGTCCTTCTTTGTATGCCTGATTCCGGACGACTAGATTTTGTACGAGAACGGATCTCGCATCAAATCTGGGTTCCCTTGGGTCGACCGGAGCTCTCCGCTCATCACCATACGGGCGCCTGTCATCATACCGCCGGGGTGCGTACGATCCGCCCCTCAAAGGAGGCGTCGGCACTCGACGGCGGTCATCACGGTCGACTCGATGATCGTACAGTCCATGGCCTCGACCCAGGTACTGATCTTGGCAGTGCCCACGATCCTCATGCCACGAAGGTGATCTTGGACTATGAGCCGACTGAACTATATCTGCAACCACAGACCTGCTCTGAATCCTGTTGCGTGACTGAGAAACGGATGAGTTTTGTTCACCCGCTGCCCGGAGCAGCGCACGGATCTACAGCAAACCTCTACCAGCTTCTGAATGGGGCGGTTGAATCGACTCTGCTATACGGGTTGCAGCTGCAAGATTCTGGATCGGTGTACGATATACTTGAGGTTCAGGCGGAAACAATTGTCGATGTCGTCCACTCGATTCCGGGATCTGATGACGGGCGTGTTCGTCGAGTGAATGTTGGAGATTCTCCAGACGTGCGTGCTTAGCCAAGGTGGCCAGGCGCGTAGCCTCCAAGGCCCGAGCCTTAGAGGTTTCCCCCATGATCAGGGTGTGGAGGGCCTCCACGTTGCGCCGATGCATCTCTTCCCACTGCTCTGAAGTGAGGGCTTCGGGATGATACTCATCATGACCGCGCGACGGACCGCCGCCACCATCGCCGCCGCCACTGTGGCGGAAACCAGGCGGGCTGCATGGCGTGTCGACCATCAGGACCTCTGCCGCCGGGTTTCTGCTACCGCACTCGGACAGAGGCTCGGCAGAACCAGTCGACAGGTCGAATAGTCTGTAGAGAAATTCGTCGGGCTCGATTACTGTGACTTGTGGGGTGGTCGACTGGTGGGCCACCACGTGTTTCACCCAGCGCTGAAGCCGCGATCGACCAGATCTCTTGCGACGTCGCACAACTGGAAGGGTGGACGATGCGGGAGCCGACCGATACCGGGTCGAGGGCTGCCGTAGGAGGACGCCGCAGGCACTCGCACGGAAGTGTGCCGCCCCGTGGACGAGAAGGGCCTCGGCGTCGAGGGGGGCCTATTATAACCAATCGGAGTCGTCGGTGATGAAGACGAGCACGCCAAGTCGGACTTGCGGCCCAAAGCCAAACCACCACCGGAAACCATGTTGATGAAGATCGGAAAAACCGCAACCTCGCCAGAAGTTGCTAAGACACCTACCCCAAGGTGGGTGCCAACTATCGTGGGAGTAAGTCTGACAATAGGATAGGGGGTACGTAGGAGGAGACAAGATCCTAGATACGGTGAGGTTATGCACGCAAGGTTTTACGAGTTCAGGCTTTTCTTGGACAAAGTAACAACCCTACGTCTCGGTTCCCGGAGGCCTGGTCAACTATATTATGCGTGAAAGTTACAGGGGGTGCGAACCCTTGTGCCAGAGGAGGGGGTGGCTTATATAGAGTGCGCCAGGACCCAAGTGTCGGTGTCAAAACCGGTGGATCTCGTGTAGGGGGTCCCGAACTGTGCATCTAAGGTCGATGGTAACATGAGACAGGAGACACGATGTTTACCCAGGTTCGGCCCTCTCTATGGAGGTAATACCCTACTTCCTGCTTGATTGATCTTGATGGATATGAGTATTATAAGAGTTGATCTACCACGAGATCGTAATGGCTAAACCCTATAGGCCTTGCGTGTATGGTTATGATGATGTATCTCTCCTCTCCGGACTAAGTCCTCCGCTTTATATAGACACCGGGAGGATCTAGGGTTACACAAGGTCGGTTACAAAGAAAGGAATCTACATATTCAGTCACCAAGCTTGCCTTCCACGCCAAGGAGAATCCCATCCGGACACGGGTACAGTCTTCCGCTTCATATAGACACCGGGAGGATCTAGGGTTACACAAGGTCGGTTACAAAGAAAGGAATCTACATATTCAGTCACCAAGCTTGCCTTCCACGCCAAGGAGAATCCCATCCGGACACGGGTACAGTCTTCCGCTTCATATAGACACCGGGAGGATCTAGGGTTACACAAGGTCGGTTACAAAGAAAGGAATCTACATATTCAGTCACCAAGCTTGCCTTCCACGCCAAGGAGAATCCTATCTGGACATGGGTACAGTCTTCGGTCTTCATATCTTCACAGCCCATCAGTCCGGCCCATGGTTAACAGGCCAGACGCCCGAGGACCCCTTAGTCCAGGACTCCCTCAGTAGCCACTGAACCTGGCTTCAATGACAAGGTATCCGGTGCGTAGATCTGTCTTCGACATTGCAAGGCGGGTTCCTCCTTCTGAACTCCAAGATAGTCTTCGAACAAAACAAACATGTCCGGATCTGCAACACACAGCCGTAGAGAGTATAGTATTTCATGAATCCAATCTGCTAACAACTTTGGTAATGTGACGTCACGCTTTCCCGGTCATTATTTTGAACCGTTTCCTGTCCCGCCATTCCATGTTTCGGGGCAAGGTTTTTATTGGCACGTCTTGTCGAAGCAGAGATCGTGTCTCCTTATTGCGGGATTTTCATCAATACGAGCGTGGGTAACCCAACCGTCCTGCGGGAAAGATCCCTTAGGAATAGGCAGGTTCTTAGGCTTAGGAGGAGGCGTTCAATACCCGCTGCCTTTATAAAGGAACCAAGGTCCGTCTTTTTTATGGCGAACTTCTCCTCGGCCTCGAGTTCTAGCACCCAAGGTTTTACTTCATTGCTTCAAGCCTCTCCATCATGTCCGGAACCAGCCCTCAAGGCAGATGGGTAGCTTCCTCCATTACAGAGGAGGATATTGCAAAGCTCCGGGCGGCCAGATACTTGATCGCGGAGATACACCACAGGCTTCCTGCTCAAGGATAGGTTATTCCGACCCCCAGATCTGGCGAAAGGGTCGTATTCATCTCCCACTTTCTCCGAGGGCTAGGGTCCGCTCTTCACCCCTTCGTCCGGGGGCTAATGTTTTATTACGGACTAGATTTTCACGATCTAGCTCCGGATTCCTTCCTCCATGTCTCGGCGTTTATCATCACATGTGACGCCTTCCTCTGAATCCCCCCACACTTTGACTTATGGCTCAAGACCTTTAGTGTGAAGCCGAAGGTCATTGACGGGGAACACGCAGAGTGCGGTGGTGCTGTAGTGAGCAAACTTACCAACACTCCCTGGCCAAAAGGCTCTTTCACCGAAGCCTCCAACCAATGGCAGCGAGAGTGGTTTTATGTCATGGAATTCCGTAGTACCAAGTGGGAAGCTATTCCTGCATTCCGTTCCGGCCCTCTGCCACAGCTTGCATCATGGATTAACAAGGGGCTGGACTAGGGATCAGTTGATGAAGTGCAGACTCTATAGAGCCGCATCTGAACCCTCCTTGAGAGAGACATCGATCTTGTCAACGTGATTCAAGTGATGCTAGTTCACCGAATCCTACCATGCCAGCGCAGGTCTTGCCGTATGTGGGAGCTTAATCCAGAAGGATCACGAACCCTCCAACACTTCTTCGGCACTACACACGAAGGGATGTGGAAGTTGTTTTTGGGAAGTGAAAACATTGGCCGGACACTACTGAGGACGCTGGCCTTAACTGCAACCGTCCGGATACCCCGGTAAGCACTTGTCTCCCAAACACTTTGTAATTACGCACTACTGTAATATGGTACTGAGCAAACTATCTTCTTCCAGGGCTGGATAAAGAAAGCGGAACTAATTATGTGTCCAGCCCGTCGTCTCGAAGGCCCCTCGAATCCTGTTCTAACAAGGATGCTGACCCTGGCACCATACTAGATGCCTGTGAAAGAGGGGGAGACAGAGAGTGGGAGAACCAAAGATGGCCCCTATTCCAAGAGTACATCAGACATTTTGTCTGCAGGAATCAAAATTCCCTCATTCGAAGACAAAAGTGAAGGGGGGCCACTGTCTCCTCCCCTCATGGGAAGAAAAGGGTCGCCTCCGAAGATTTGGAGAAACAGTCTCCTAAGCGAGGCAAGATGCCTCTGTTGGATGGCTCGGGCTTGGACGACGTCGAAGCGCAGTCTCATGACGAGGACAAGCCTCAGGCCAAATTGTAAGTGAACAAGGATGTTTTAAATATATCCCGTTCTTTTCTTGTAATGCCTGGAATATATGTTTTTTTGCAGCTCGGCACGCAGTCTTCTACAACAATCGTCTTCTTCTGGGGACCTTCTCCCCGAGATGATGGAAAGCGAGACGCCCCCACCGGCTTCTCCGCCCAATAGGGCGGATGACTTCGAGGTGTCGTCGCGGAGGGTCTCCCCCGACCAAGAGGTGGTGCAAGGGATGATGAAGACATTACCCGAAGGTGATACTTCGGTGGCCCAGGATCCGGGGACCAACAATAAAGGCCCCGAACAGTCCAGTCTACAGCCGGATACGAATAAATGGATCCCTTCAAAGGTAGGCCGTATTCCTACAGCATCCTCTGGAGACCCAGAGGCGCCGAATATACTGACGAACATGATGTGGTAGGCGTCCATCTCAGAGGAACATCGTACCTTGATGGGTACGGTGGTTGAAAAGATCCTGTCCGCGAAGACTGGATTGAATGAGGCCTTTGCGAGCCTACTAAGAGGCTTCGAGGTTTGTACTGTAATATGTGCAATTGTGTTTTATCCACAAAATACACCTGTGTATAGATAGTAGCCCCTGAGACTCTGACTGACTTCCCGAGGGAGGCGAACGGAGGGTCAAAAGAAATGCCCAGGGACTAACCTGATTAATTGGAACACAAGCGGTGACTTCTCCGGTGACTGCCCGAACTATAGAAGTTGCAGATTTGCAACATAAGATTGATGAGGTGGATAATGAGATCGCGCTTATCAACAGGCAACTTGATGAGGCGCAAGGTATGCTTTTGGGGCAGTTATACTATGCATATGTTTAAAACATAAGCAATATGCGAAAAGTTGTGTAATAAGGTGTACATATGTGTAGATGGTGCTGTCAAAGTTGAGATCCTTCGAGCGGAGCTAGCCCGGGCCAAGGAGCAGGTCCGGATTAGTAATGCGGCTGCCGGAAAGGCATCGGTTGAGTTAAAAGCCGAACAAGCTGCTCGGCGCCAAGATGAGGAGAAGATATCCACGATGGTGCTCAAACTAAAAAATGCTGCTAGCCGCTGTGAACTTCTTGAGAAGGAGAAGGAAGCCAAAACGGCTGAACTTGACAAGGCCTTACGAGAGGCGAGAGAAGCGCGGTCTGAATCTAGAGCAGCCCGTGAGGAGATGAAAGTGCAACCGTCCGTGGGTGGTTTTGGTAATTCCTAACAACATATAGCTCATTGAGCTAATGATATTTCAAGATAAATATTTGAGGAAAAGCTCAATGATTGGCATGACATGGATTAGAAAGTGGACCCCTCAAAATGCTAAGGACAAAATGATTGGCTCAAGCTCAAAGGACAAGACTCTAGAATTCATTTTTAGTGATCCAAGATCACATTGAGTCCATAGGAAAGCCAATACTATTAAGAGAGGGTGAGGTGTTGCTTAATGAGTTACTTGCTCGAAATGCTTAGTGATATGCTCAAAAAACCCTCAACTACTTTCTCATATCCAAATATGTCCCAAACCAAAAGTCAAACTTGGCCCCACCGATTTGATCTATCCGGCGACACCGAGTCCAATTGACATAGCCACTGCCAAAAACCCTAGTCTTTTCGGTCTCACCGATAGGGATCTCGATCTCACCGAGATGGGATTGTAATCTCTCTATTTCCCTTCGTAACATTTTGGTCCAACCGAGATGAGCGATCGGTCCCACCGAGATTGCAATGCAAACTCTCTGTTTCCCTTTCGTAACATTTCGGTCCTACCGAGATGAGTGAATCGGTCCCACCGAGTTTTCCGGACCAACTCTCTGGTTAGTCGATTACCAAAATCGGACTCACTGAGTTAGTGTAATCGGTCTCACCGAGAGTACGTCATGCCCTAACCCTAATGACATCGGTCCCACCGAGTTGACATGTCAGTCCCACCGAAAATCCTAACGTTCACATTTTGAACTAAATCAGTCCGGCCGAGTTGTATGATTCGGTCCCACCGAGTTTGGTGATTTGTGTGTAACGGTTAGATTTTGTGTGGAGGCTATATATAACCCTCCACCCACTATTCATTCGTGGAGAGAGCCATCAGAACATGCCTACACTTCCAACATACATTTTCTGAGAGAGAACCACCTACACTTGTGTTGAGGTCAAGATATTCCATTCCAACCACATAAATCTTGATCTCTAGCCTTCCCAAGTTGCCTTCCACTCAAGTCATATTTCTACCCAATCCAATCCTATGAGATAGAGTTGAGTGTTGGGGAGACTATCATTTGAAGCACAAGATCAAGGAGTTCATCATCAACACACCATCTATTACCTCTTGGAGAGTGGTGTCTCCTAGATTGGTTAGGTGTCACTTGGGAGCCTCCGTTAAGATTGTGGAGTTGAACCAAGGAGTTTGTAAGGGCAAGGAGATCGCCTACTTCATGAAGATCTACCCTAGTGAGGCAAGTCCTTCATGGGCGACGGCCATGGTGGGATAGACAAGGTTGCTTCTTCGTGGACTCTTCGTGGGTGGAGCCCTCCGTGGACTCACGCACCCGTTACCCTTCGTGGGTTGAAGTCTCCATCAATGTGGATGTATGATAAAACCATGAGGGAGTCCTGGATTAAGGGGTCTCCGGACAGCCGGACTATATCCTTTGGCCAAACTGTTGGACTATGAAGATACAAGATTGAAGACTTCGTCCCGTGTCCGGATGGGACTCTCCTTTGCGTGGAAGGAAAGCTAGGCAATATGGATATGTAGATCTCCTCCCTTATAACCGACTCTGTGTAACCCTAGCCCCATCTGGTGTCTATATAAACCTGAGGGTTTAGTCCGTAGGACAACAGACAATCATAACATAGGCTAGCTTCTAGGGTTTAGCCTCTACGATCTCGTGGTAGATCAACTCTTGTAATACTCATATCATCAAGAACAATCAAGCAGGACGTAGGGTTTTACCTCCATCAAGAGGGCCCGAACCTGGGTAAACATCATGTCGCCTGCCTCCTGTTACCATCCGCCTTAGACGGACAGTTCGGGACCCCCTACCCGAGATCCGCCGGTTTTGACACCGACATTGGTGCTTTCATTGAGAGTTCCACTATGTCGTCATCGTAAGTTTTGATGGCTCCTTCTATCATCGGTAACGATGCGGTCCAGGGTGAGGTTTTCCTCCCTGGACAGATCTTTGTATTCGGCGGCTTCGCACTGCGGGCCAATTCGCTTGGCCATCTGGAGCAGATCGAGAGCTATGCCCCTAGCCATTAGGCCAGATTCGAAAACTTAAACTACACTGCGGACATCCGCGGAGACTTGATCTTCGACGGATTCGAGCCCATGCCAGGTGCGCCGCACAGTCATGATGAGCATGACGTAACTCTGCCGTCGGACAGTATTCGGGAGATCGCATCTGCAACTTCTCCGGCCATCAATTCGGAGCGAATTGCGCCATCCGAGAGCGGAGGGATAGACCCCGCCATGGAGGCCGCACCCTCAGTGGGGATAGAGCCGGATACTGACTTCACGCCTTACGAGAACCGTGCCGCCGAACCACTGGATTCGTCTCCGGCCACGGACTCTGAGCCGCCTGCTTCCGCGCCCATCAAATCCGAATGGGCGCCGATCATGGAGTTCACCTCCGCGGATATCTTTCAGCACTCGCCTTTCGGCGGTGTGATAAATTCATTGAGGTCTCTCTCCTTGTCAGGAGAGCCTTGGCCGAACTATGTCCGGCTAGAATGGGATGCAGACGACGAAGAAATTCGCTGCCCACCCACCACCCACTTAGTAGCCACCGTCGATGATTTAACCGACATGCTCGACTTCGTCTCCGAAGACATCGACGGTATGGGCGATGATGCAGGAGACGAACAGGAACCACCGCCCACAGGGCGCTGGACCTCCACGTCATCATATGATATATACATGGTGGACACTCCCAAAGAAGGCAATGGCGATGAGACAGCGGAGGATGACCCCTCCAAGAAGCAACCCAAGCACCGACGTCAGCGGCGCTGCTCTAAGTCCCGCCATAGCAAAAGTAGTGATACCGGCACAGGAGATAATAAAACTCCAGATAGTGCCGAAGACAACCACAAACCCCTCCAGTACGATGTAGAGCGGGAGGATGAACAAGCTAGCCCTCCAGAGCAGGCGGCAGATGGAGAACCGGAGGAGGACAATTATATGCCTCTCTCCGAAGACGAGGCGAGCCTCGACAACGAGGAATTTATCGTGCCTGAGGATCCCGTCGAGCAGGAGCGCTTCAAGCGCCGGCTAATGGCCACAGCAAATAGCCTGAAGAAAAAGCAACAACAGCTTCAAGCTGATCAAGACATGATAGTAGATAGATGGACTGAAGTACTTGAGGCCGAGGAATATGAACTCGAGCGCCCCTCCAAGAGTTACCAAAAACACAGGTTTCTACCTCACCTAGAAGAGGACGCATCGAAACCTCCATCACCAGTATACGATGCGGATGACCGGCCACCGCGTGGCCGAGACAGAAAGGTGTTTCAGCCTGAAGTCCAGCCTGCACCCCGCCGCCACTCAATCAAAAATACCAAGGCCCGGGGCAACACACGGGACCTGCGAGATGTATTGGAAAGCAGGGCAAAACTCGCAAGGTCAATATACGGGTCACGGGCGCGCGCGCCAACACGGGACGATGATCGTCGCGCCAGATACACCAAAGATTAATCGGGCCGGGCCAAATACAGCAGACAAGACTCATATGAACTGCGTCGTGATATAGCCCGGCACAGAGGCACCGCACACCACCTATGCTTCACTGATGAAGTTATGGATCAAGAATTCCCGGAGGGTTTTAAACCCGTTAATATTGAATCGTATGATGGCACAACAGATCCCGCTATATGGATCGAGGATTTCCTCCTTCACATCCACATGGCTCGCGGTGACGATCTACACGCCATCAAGTACCTCCCACTAATACTCAAAGGACTAGCTCGGCATTGGCTCAATAGCTTGCCAGCAGACTCCGTCGGTAGTTGGGAGGATTTGGAAGACGCATTCCTTGACAACTTCTAGGGCACTTATGTGCGTCCATCGGATGCTGATGACTTGAGCCATATAACCCAGCAGCCAGGAGAATCAGCCAGGCAATTCTGGACACGGTTCCTTACCAAGAAAAACCAAATTGTTGACTGTCTGGATGCAGAGGCCCTAGTGGCATTCAAGCATAACATCCACGACGAGTGGCTTGCTCGCCACCTTGGCCAGGAGAAGCCGAAGTCTACGGCAGCCCTCGCGACACTCATGACCCGCTTTTGCGTGGGCGAGGATAGCTGGCTGGCTCGCAGCAACAACACATCAAGGAATCCAGGCACTTCGGATACCAAAGATTCCAACGGCAGACCATGTTGTAATAGACCAAAGCGCCGTAACAACGGCGATAACAATGATGATACGACAGTCAATGCCGGATTCAGGGGCTCTAGATCCGGTCAGCGGAAATGCCATTTAAAAGAAGTACCCCGGCTCCGTCCAGTTTGGATCGCATACTGGATCACTCGTGTCAAATCCACGGCACCCCCAACAAGCCAGCCAATCACACCAACAAAGAATGCTGGGTGTTCAAGCAGGTCGGCAAGTTAAATGCTGAAAACAAGGACAAGGGGCTGCATAGTGATGACGAGGAGGAGCCCCAGCCACTGAACACAGGAGGACAGAAAGGGTTCCCACACAGGTGAAGACGGTAAACATGATATACGCAACCCACATTCCCAAGAGGGAGCGGAAGCGTGCACTAAGGGACATCTATGCGATGGAGCCCATCTCCCCAAAGTTCAATCCATGGTCCGCTTGTCCGATCACCTTTGGTCGCCGGGACCACCCCACTTGTATCCATCATGGCGGATCCGCCGCACTAGTCCTAGACCCCACCATCGATGGATTTCACCTCACCCGAATCCTTATGGACGGCGGCAGCAGCCTGAACCTGCTCTATCAGGATACAGTGCGAAAAATGGGTATCGATCCCTCGAGGATCAAACCCACCAAAACCACCTTTAAGGGCGTCATCCCAGGTGTAGAGGCCCATTGCACGGGCTCAATCACACTAGAAGTGGTCTTCGGATCACCGGACAACTTCCGAAGCGAGGAGTTAATCTTCGATATCGTCCCGTTCCGCAGTGGCTATCACGCACTGGTCGGACGAATAGCATTTGCAAAATTTAATGCAGTGCCGCATTACGCATACCTCAAGCTCAAGATGACAGGACCTAGGGGGGTCATAATAGTAAATGGGAACACAGAACGCTCGCTCCGCACGGAAGAGCACACTGGGGCCCTCGCAGCAGAAGCAAAAAGTGGGAGAGATCTTCGTCACGCCCCTGTGTTCGAATCTTAAGGGTTTTGCGGAGCTCAAAATCCGACATTTGGCGCGCCAGGTAGGGGGCGTGTCGAAATCTCGCTTCTCCGACGACCTCGCTCCGCTCTTCTCCATCGACCTCATTTCAACGCCATGGTGGACACTCGCCGAGCACGCGCCACCCACCGCGCCGCCAACGTCGCTCAGACGGCGCCCGCGGGTAACGGCGCACCACTCCGCCCCAACTCGCCAGTCGCCAACGCGGCCACGAATCCAGCCGTTCACGAGCAGCAGGACTCGCCAATGCGGCGTCGTCCTCGCTGGTCCGCCGCGGGCCGGTCTACCAGCAGCCTGTGCTACTGATGGCGTGGGAGCTCCAACGCTACCGTCCGGTGGACGACCTCTACGACGAGTGGCTCCACCGCATCACTGAGCTCGTCAACGCCGCCGGAAAGGCGCCCACACCGACCCATTCCTCTCGCCCTCCGTCGCCCATGGCGGGGAACGAGGACCATGGCGCTCTGCCCCCACCTCCACCGCGCGGCGCCGGCCAGGGGCTCAGGCGCGAGGCTCCACAGTGCGAACAGCCCCGCAGGGCCCCCGCGCGCGACGAGGAGAGCTGCCAGGTGGTCCCGCGCCCCAAGGCAGAAGCGTGCGTGCTCCCCGCCTTGCAGCAGGAGGCGGGAGCAGGTGGTCCCGGCGGCGCTGGAGGAAGAAGACGAGAGATTGAAGATGGATGCCGGTCGTTGGATGTAAATCCAACAGCTAACGATGTCAGAATCATTTGTTGACTAAGTTGACAACGACATGCATTGGCTTCGGCCTATTGGCCCACATTTTAGCCTCCAAAAATGTGGCACGTATTCAACCCATTTATTCAGAATTTACAGTCTTTTTTTGCGGGGTAGAATTTACAGTCCATTTGATCTTTTTTTTGAATTACAGTCCATTAGCTGGGCTGGGTGAACAAATAATGTAGCGTCCACGGGGCCCATTTATGTTTTTCCTAAAAATTTACAGGCCATTTGCACTTTCTCGAAATACATGATTTTGCTGGGCTGATTCTAATTATAATGTTGGGGTCGGCGCAACAATGTTATCAAAACATAAACAGGGGCTGAGCATTTTGTTTCATATATATATATATATATAATAAGTGATTTATTATTACATTGGTCCTTAAATCTTACCAAGCTTTTGTACACAATCACCAGGATTTTCGTTGCCAAAAAAAATCCAGGATTTTATTGTTAAGAAATTGTTTTTATAAGTCAATAAGATGTGGGATATTGTTTTCTTACATATGTTAGTATCTGTTAAATATATGATGGCAATAACAATAACATATAATAACATATAAAATAATTTAAATGTCTATAATATAGTTAGAAGGGAAACATAAGTTGGACCAGGAATTCCTATTCTTATATAGAAAAATAGAACAGACCTCTGCGCTTTCTTAAAAAAACATAAATTGGGTTGCCGATGTTTCAGGAAAAATAAAACCTCGGATGGGAGGTCCATAGGTCGGTCGATACATGACGGCCCTCAAGAAAATACAAATAGCCTTATGAACCTCCCATCCGAGGTAGTGGGCTGCGCATGTTAAAAAAGAAAGCCTAGACGGAGCAGCCCAAAACCCAGCTGATACTTGCTTCCCCAGTGATAATAAATGATACATGCCAGCTCCCCGGCTTCGTTGTGAATTTATCTCCTATAGTAACTACGCTGAAGCACCTAAAAAAATGTAACTATGTTGACAAACCCGTGGGCCCCAACGTCAGTATAGCATTAGGAGGAAGTATTTTTTTCGATGAGGCACTTGCTTGCGTACGGCCATAGACCTGGTGGGTCCCGACTGTCCGCCTCTCCACATACAGTCCTCTCCAGATTCCTCTCGTTTGTTCAGCATGTTCACAACGACAGACAGCGGCGTCGCGGTGAGCGCACAAAGGCGCAGGAGGAGATCCGACAACCTGAGGAAGTGCCTTATTACTAACAAAACAACTGAACTCGCCCAGTGGCCAAGTGACACTACTCGACAGCTGTTCCGCCCGGGTTCGATTCCACCTGTGCAGAGAAAATATCTCCAAAAATTTTGCCTCTGCCTTTATTGACATGTGGGTCCCAATTGTCATCTATGCACACCATGTCCTACACTCGGCAAAACTTCGTCCCTCATTTTCTCTGTTTTTCGCACACTCGACATTGTGTGGGCATTTTGAAAATAGCATATCTTTTTTACTGTGCATCATATGAAGATGTGCTATGCATGAATGTTGATCAGCATGATGTTAACTGGCTGGTAGTTCCAGTTTCGACCATGAATAAAACTTCCAGCATGATGTTAACATTGTTTGAAAAGGCCGTGTTAATATAAATGCTCTGCCTCTGAAAGTTGCAATTTCTTATCTGAAACTGAACTTGGAGTTCCTTATCTTAAACTGAAACTTGCAGTTTCTTCTCTGAGAATCACATTGTCTGCACTTTTATACTTCTATGAAACTACATTTTTTAAGTGCTAAAACTAGATCTCTAGAATTCATAAAATACTTCATATGCTCAATACTGCAAATGTGAAATTCAAAAGACATTCATATCTGAAAGTACTCTCAAAATACACAACACAAAACACAATTCATAACCTGCAAATACTAACAACCCTAAGCTCCTATGGACAATTCACAACCTGCCCGACTATTCCTCGGCGGCAGACGGCCGCCCCGTGAGACGATATGAACGGCGAGGGAGAGGATGGCGGGGAAGCGTCGTCGGGCCAACTGTTTTTCTCCTCTTGCAATTGGGTTCGGTTGACGAAGACTCCACCGGCTCGCTCTGGCACATCACCCTCACAAACGGCACCTTGTAGATGCTCGATCCTTCAATCTCTAGTGGATGCTCCATCTGGGATCGATACTCCCACCACTGCTCCCTCACGATCGGATTCAGTGAATCTGTTTGATCCATGGCCCAGAGGAGCAGCTCTATGTACCCTCGCGCGACTCCCTCCAGGAGTATCAACGCCTTTTCGCTTTGTTGCAGATATTTGGCAATGGATGTTGTCGTCGCCGCTAGTTGGTCCTTGTTGTCAAACCAAGACTGTAGCTCCAACATCCTAGCTAGCTTCACAGCGTCGCCGTCTACGATCCTCACGTATCGGTTGTACTCCTCCATCGATCTACTTCTCCACAGCACCTTCACTCGCCGGTGGTGGTTTTTGAATGGAAGAGGAGAGGAGCAACGATGGTTTTGGTTTAGAACGGGAGAGGAGCGACGCTGGCTTTGGATTGGAACAGGGGAGGAGGGGCGGTGGTTTTGAAATGGAAGAGGAGAGGAGAGGCCCTGGATTTAGATTGGAATAGGAGAGGAGCGGCGGTGGTTTAAGAGGAGAAGAGCGGAAGAGCGGCGCTGGTCTTGGAAGTATTTTTTTTGTTTTGTGTATTTTGGGTCAAAGTTTGACCACATACTGTATTTAACAAGCAAAATGTGAATGCATGTCACCAAAAATTGTATCGTTTGGTTCGTATCTGAATGCACTTTCAAATTATATTATTTTTGCAATGTATAACATATATTTTATTTGCAAAAATCATGGTCAATTATGACCTGGAATAAAAGGGAGACTAATTAATGTGGGGTCGCTTTCTTAATTGAAGGGTAAATTGATTTTGATTTTGATCCTGTGACAGCGCGCCGGCCCTCTCGTCCAATCCTAAATCGCTGCCGCACGCTCCTCTCCCTCTTCTCCATTGCAAAACCACCTCCTCTCCTCTCCATCATCTCCATTCCAAAACCACCATCTCGCCTCTCCCTCTTCTCCATTGCAAAACCACCTCCTCTCCCCTCGTATGAGGATCCCCTGACGTAGCCCATCCTGCCATTCAGACACTAACACATGGGTCCCACCAAGCGTGGGGCCCACCTATCAGCGACCGAAAGGCAGGGAACCTCTCCTCTCCATCATCTCCATTCCAAAACCACCGTCTCGCCTCTCCCTCTTATTTATTGCAAGACCACCATCTCTCCTCTCATCTTCCAAAGCTAGCACCGGACCACTCAGAGGGACATCTATGGAGGGGATGCAGCAGCGAATCTAGCAGATCGCCGGCGGCGACCAGGCAAAGCTAGCCAGGTTGAAGGAGATCCTTACTTGGTTTGACAATGAGTGGGAGATTTTGAGGACGGTGAGGGCCATGTGGCAATGTATGCGAAAGAGCGAGACGACGGCGATGAGGGCGGCGATGTACTCCTCGACGGCAGTCACGCCGCAGTCCTTCGAGTTCATCGGGTATCTCCTCTGGGTGATGGAGCAGACAGATTCGCCCGAGGCGGAAGTCAGGCAGAGGTGGTGGGCGTGCAGGTCGAAGGTCGAGCACTCAGAGGATAACGAATCGATCGAGTACGGTGTGCCGTTCGTGAGGGTGCAGAGGCAGCCGGAGCCACAGGAGTATTCGTTCTCCCACCGCAAGAGGAGGCCGGATGGCGCGACGTCGCTTCCCCGTCGTTCTCCACAGTTCCCTCAACGCTCGCGGCGTTTCAATGGCGTCGATAGGGTTTAAGGTAAGCTTCGCACTAACCTAATCTTCCATCTGCTCATGCTTACAATCAGTGTGACAACTAATAAAAATCATGCTCACAATCAGTCTCCGAGTACTATGCCAATCACCCTAAAATAGCTCTGGACCTTTCGGTCAAAGTTGTGACACTGTGTACAAATAAAGAAAAATAGATTGGTTCTTCTTTTCGAAAAGAGTATACCCCTAGAAAACTGCCAATATAAGCTACTAGTATTTTTTTAAGTTTAAGCTACTAGTATTTGGTTAGAGGATTTGCTGCCGAGAAAGATCTGTCCAAAGTGAGCGCCACACATCCCACTTATGGTGGTGGATGCCAATGCTTAGATGGAGCAGGGTTGGTGTCGGTAATTTTTACTTGGCACCTCGCACTCTGCATATATGCCGATTCCATCCGTACATTTGCGCAGTTCCACCAAAATCCAGCTGAATAACCCTGTTTGCACAGATAATGAAAAGGCGTGATTAGATTATAGTGGCACTAGTTGATGAAACATACACTAATAAATAGAAGAAAATATTACATCATACTGGAAATCGACCTAAGTCTCCCCGATAGACCTTCCGCCAGTGATGAACATCAGTGTACAGCGGTAGTACAAGGAGGGGCCTTGAGACATTCAAATCTGTATTTTTGTGCAGATCAACTAAAATTAAGCACCCCAGTTTGCAGAAACGCTTAAACATTAACAATGGGACTAGTTGATGAAACATACATTAACAAAAAGAAGCACTTTCTTTATCTACATTGGAAATGAAATGATAGAGAGGACAGTCGCTCTATTTTAATTGTATTATTACTTCATTTTATCTGTGACACTAGGGTCGAGCAGGTGGCAAACGAGGTGTACCGTGCGTCGCAAGGATGAAGGCCGGGGGTGCTTAGACTGGGATGCTGAAGCTGGCTCTTTCAATCCCTATCTTCCCCCTGATGTTTCTGTGGTAGCATTTGGGTTGTAATCCAAACTTGGTCGAGCTGGTGTTGTGTCCCCCTACCTGCCTAGCTTATGTAGCGAACTTGTCTCCTGCTAGTACTCAGTCCGTTCTAGTAGTAGTTGCATAACTACCCGTTTACACTGAGATGTTGTCGGATAATGGTTCTCTATGGTTGGGTTTCTTTAATGAAATCAGAGGGAACCCCCTCTTTCGATATATAAAAAAACAGTGGCACTAGCGGTGCCAAAACATTGCCTCAAATTAATAGTGCCACTAGATTAAGGTGTAAAATAATAACATTACTGCTTTATCATGGCAGTGCCAAAACAGTAGCACAAGAGCAGGATCAACATGCAGGATATTCGGCAAATGGTCAGACCAAAAAGGAACATACCTCGTGATGGGAACCATATCTGCAGTCAACGCCATCGTAGAAGGGATGACACCAGTCACCAACATGGATGATTCAATTCATGGGACCTTTTGGTGCAGTTCACCTAAAATGAAGCAATGTCCCATGAGCTAGCAGCTTCTTCTTCTTATTTTTAAGAAAAGGGCTCCAGCCCCGGTTCCATTTCCATCAGAAAACAAAACCCACAGAGCTTCTTCATTAGTTGCAATAAAATTGAGCAACATCAAGTGTAGCGACCATAGCTCAAACGGTCCAATCTATGTGCTCCGGTGTCATCCCTAGATCAGTAATGCTGACACCACATAGTACTTGAAGGATTTATAGCAGAGTAGCAATCACACACTTATTACATCGGGTGTCTCAAGAGAGAACTTATTATAATTAATATGGCTTAAGGCCATCTAATAACGATAACAGTGGAAGGCTTGGAAGATAAGTGAGTCCATCAACTCCAACGGCATCACTGAGTATAGAACCACGACCTAAAACTCCTTAATCGTCGTCTGAAAAGTCTGCAACATTAACGTTGTAGCCTGAAACGGGTCAGCACATGGAATATGCTGGCAATGTAAGACATAGAGAGTAATGGAATGAAACAACTATACTATATGCATATTTGGCTGGTGGAAAGCTCTATGGTTACAGTTTTGCGTAAAGCCAATTTTTCCCTACTGCAAAGGAATAAATTTATTTAACTATCACGGTGGTTGTTAAACATTGAGAATGGTTGACAGCATTCTCAATCCCAATTAAGCATCATCATTAAACAAACCCGTTAAAATTAATTTAGAGTAACATGTTGAGATTCACATGATAATCCAGGTACTAGATACTCAAGATGTCCATAACCGGGGACACGGCTAACCATGATTAGTTTATACACTCTGCAGAGGTTTGCGCACTTTTCCCCACAAGACTCGATCGCCTCCGTTTGGTTTCTCGCACTACAAGGTGTTTGAGAAGACGGATGACCGAGACATAGTCTTTCAGAAGCGCTAGCACCTTACGATGGGTAGACCGTACCACCTACATCCCCTACATCTGCTAGTCTACCATTGTAAGAGTTCGCACGACTTAGTCAACTATGCTAGAGCCCATAATAGCTTGTGGCTGCACACGGAAGTTTCTAGCATGAAAAATCTCATGATCCCTTTGAGCCTGGGTGGCGGTCCATAAAGAAAAACAGGCAATCCTGGAATACCCAGGTACCTCAATCCACCCAGATGTGTGTTTAAGTTGCCACCTTAAATAATCCATTAATTAACAATCTCACATCTGTCATGGATACACTCACCCAATCCACGTCTACTAGCATTGCATGGCATAATAAGCAAACGTAGAAGTGACTCCCAAAGGTGTGACAGTAAATAGGTAATAGGTACTACCTCAACTACTTCCCAAACCCACATTTTAATTAGATCCTAATCATGCAATGTGTAAGGATTGATCTAATGCAATAAAACTAGGTAGTAGGAGGTATGCTCAAAGTGTTACTTGCCTTGCTGATGATCCGGGAAACCTAGCGATTCGAAGTAGCAAGCGGCGCACTCCGGGTACTCTATCGCAAACAAACAAGCATACAATAAGCACTCAACTAATGCATAGGTAAAACTCAAATAAGAGATCTAACCAGAAGGTTCAACTTAAGAACTCCGGTTGGCAAAAAGAATCAAATCGAACGAAGCAACGAAAGACAAAACGACAAAAGAAACAAGCTTCGTTTACTATTTGGATCTAGGGCAAGTTTTATAGTGGCAAAAACTTGTTTGAGTTGGTTAAACGGAAAGAAGGTTTCGAGACGAAACTCCAGGCGCTTGAATCGCATGATTCCAATAAACGAGCGAAAAGTTAAACTAAAATGAAAATCGGATCACAAATCGCGATCAGAAAAATCATGGATTTAATCCGAGAAAAAGAAAAACGATGAACGTTCGTTAAAACGAACGAACGGACGAACGCTCACTAATTAAATAAACCGGAAAACCGATCTATTTAAAAAAACCAAAACTAAAAAACGAACAAAACCATCGGAAAACCGAATGGTTTTTCTAAAAAAACTGCGGCGGGATCGAGGTAAACCTTGGGCGGTGGGTCCGGCGGCGGCGGCGGCGGGCGGCGGCGGCAGCGGGGCGGCGGTGGCGGCGGCTTGGGGCGGCTAGGGTTTGGGGTGGGGTTCCGGCTGGGCCTCCCCGGCTTATAAAGCCGGACGGGCCTTGTGTCCGGGTCGGACACGGCCCGTAGGTCGGTTGCGTTTTTTTAAATAGTTACGCTCAGAAAAAAACAAAAGGACTACTAAACAGACTCCAAAAATCCCAAAATAAATTTTCCCCGGCTTCTAAAATCAAGCCGCACATGATGAACATTAATTTGGGGCCTAAATGCAATTTTGAAAAACGCACATTTTTCCTAAATTCAAATAAAATAGCAAACAAAACCAAATAAAATCTTGTTTGATTTTTTTATTAAATCCTCAGTATTTCTTTATTTTGGGAAAGTCATTTTATTCCCTCTCTCATATTTTTATATTAGAAATAATTGAAGATAAAATAAATAAAATCAAATAATCCTATTTTCAAAATTTGAGACAACTCAAATATGAAAATAATGAAATCCCCAACTCTCTCTGAGGGTCCTTGAGTTGCGAAAATTTCTAGGATCAACCAAAATGCAATAAATATGATATGCAATGATGATCTAGTGTATAACATTCCAAATTGAAAATTTGGGATGTTACAAACCTACCCCCCTTAAGATGAATCTCGCCCTCGAGATTCGGGTCGGCTAGAAAATAGGTGAGGGTGGTCTTTCAGCAATTTTTCCTCTCGTTCCTAGGTGGCTTAATCCTCCGTGTGGTGGCTCCACTAAACCTTGCAAAACTTGATAACCTTTCTGCGGGTGACTCGACTGGCATATTCTAGAATCTTAACTGGTTTCTCCTCATAGGTCAAATCACTGTCCAACTGAATTGCTTCCAGTGGTACCGTATCTCTCAGCGGTATGTCAGCCATCTCTGCGTGGCACTTCTTCAACTGGGATACATGAAACACGTCATGAACTCCTGACAGACCTTCGGGTAATTCCAACTTGTAGGCTACTTCTCCCATACGCTCCAAAACTTTATATGGGTCTACAAAATGTGGCGCTAGTTTTCCCTTAACTCCAAAGCGCTTAACTCCTCGAAGATAAACTCGGTCTCCTACTTCGTAAACTGTCTCCTTGCGTTTAGAATCTGCATAACTCTTCTACCCGGACTGAGCTACCTTCAGCCTGCCGTGAATTAATTTCACTTTTTGTTCAGATTCCTTTATCAGATCCGGTCCAAACAACTGGCGATCTCCAACTTCATCCCAGGACAATGGGGTCCTGCACCTCCTTCCGTACAAGGCTTCGAAAGGGGCCATCTTCAAACTGGATTGATAGCTATTGTTGTAAGAGAACTCTGCATATGGCAAATTTTCATCCCAACTAGATCCGTAATCTAGCGCACAAGCTCTTAGCATATCCTCCAAAATCTGATTGACTCTCTCAGTTTGTCCATCTGTCTGCGGATGAAAAGCTGTGCTAAACTCCAGTCTAGTTCCCAAAGTCTCATGCAACTGATTCCAGAACTTTTAGGTAAACTGGGTTCCTCTGTCTGATACAATGCTCCTTGGAACTCCATGCAGACATACGATTCTGGTCATGTATATCTTTGCCAACTTTGCACTGGTATAGGTAGTCTTTACTGGAATGAAATGAGCTACCTTTGTCAAGCGATCGACTACAACCCATCTCGAGTCATAGCCTGAATGTGTTCTGGGTAATCCTGTAATAAAATCCATGCCTAGCTTATCCCACTTCCATTCGGGTATCGGCAATGGTTGTAGCAATCCTGCTGGCTTCTGATGCTCTGCCTTCACTCCCTGACATACATCACAAACTGCTACATACTCCGCAATATCCTTCTTCATTCCGGTCCACCAGAAAATATCCTTCAAATCCAAATACATCTTGGTATTTCCTGGGTGAATCGAGTCTGGTGAATCATGGGCCTCTTGTAAAATTAACTTCCTGATCTCCGGATCATTTGGTACATAGACACGGTCTTCAAACCATAAGGTATCGTGCTCATCCTCACGAAATCCCTTAGCTTTTCCTTTGTTCATTTTCTACTTAATAGAGGCAATCTCCTGGTCATTCCTTTGAGCTTCTCTGATCTTATCCATTAAAGTAGACTGAATCTCCAATGCTGCTACATAGCCTCTCGGGACTATTTCCAAACATAGCTCTCGAAGATTTTCGGCTAACTCCCTTGGTAAATCTCCCGTCATTAGGGTGTTGATGTGGCTCTTACGGCTCAACGCGTCAGCTACTACGTTAGCCTTTCCAGGGTGATAATGAAATTTCATATCATAATCCTTGATGAGCTCCAACCATCTCCTTTGTCTGAGATTCAACTCCTTCTGTGTGAAAATATACTTCAAACTCTTATGATCCGTGTACACCTCACAATGGTTTCCAATCAGAAAATGTCTCCAAGTCTTCAATGCATGCACTACGGCTGCTAACTCCAAATCATGCGTAGCATAATTCAACTCATGAGGCTTAAGCTGTCGTGAGGCATATGAAACAACTCTCCCTTCCTGCATCAGCACTGCTCCAAGTCCTCGACGTGAAGCGTCACAATACACCTCATAATCATTGGTCTGATCTGGTAAAATCAACACTGGTGAGGTAACCAAACGTTTCTTCAACTCCTAAAAACTAGCCTCACATTCCTCTGTCCATATGAACTTGGTATCCTTCTTCGACAACTCCGTCATAGGCTTCCCAATCTTTGATAAATTCTCAATAAACCTCCGGTAGTATCCTGCGAGTCCAAGAAAACTCCGGATCTCTCCCACGGTGGTTGGTGTTTCCCACTTGGTCACGGTATCAACTTTAGCGGGATCAACTGCTATACCTTCTTCGGATATAACGTGTCCGAGAAATCCAAATTCTTTCAACCAAAACTCACATTTGCTAAACTTGGCATATAACTGATGTTCTCTGAGCTTTCCAAGAACCAAACACAAATGTTCCTTATCTTCCTCTTCATTCTTCGAGTAAACCAGGATATCATCAAGGAACACTACGACGAACTTATCCAAGAACTCCATAAACACTTTGTTCATCATGTTCATAAAATATGCAGGTGCGTTAGTCAGACCAAATGACATAACGGTATACTCATACAGCCCATACCTAGTTGTAAAAGCCGTCTTGGGTATATCCTGTTCCCGAATCTTCAACTGGTGGTATCCTGATCGCAGATCAATCTTGGAAAATACCTTAGCTCCTTGCAATCGATCAAACAGATCATTGATCATCGGTAGTGGGTACTTGTTCTTGATGGTTACTTCATTCAATCCTCGATAATCGACAACCATCCTTAACGATCCATCCTTCTTTTCTACTAGAAGTACTGGCGATCCCCAAGGTGAAGAACTTGGGTGAATATAATCTTTATCCAGTAACTCCTTAATTTGCTTCTTAATTTCCACCAAATCCTTTGCAGGCATCCTATATGGTCTCTTTGATATTGGCCCTGTGTCTGGCAAAAGCTCAATCAAAAACTCAATATCTCTATCCGGTGGCATGCCTGACAACTCTTCTGGAAATACTTCGGGGAAATCCTTCACTACTGGTACTTCCTCCTGCACAACTCCGGTTAAACAATTTACTTGAGTCCTCTTTGGCACATGTCGGGATACATACTTGATCCTTCTCCCTTCTGGGGTGGTAAGCAAAATTGACTTACTGGAACATTCAACATTCCCTTCATACTTTGACAACCAATCCATGCCTAATATCACATCCAATCCTTGGGATTCCAACACTATTAGGTCTGATGGGAATACGTAGTTACCAATCCTTAAAGGTAACTGACCACACCATAGACTAGCCATATACTCTGCTCCAGGCGAGGTTACTAACATGCGTGACCTAAGGGCTTGGGTTGGCAGTTTATACTTATCCACAAATCCCCTCGATATGTAAGAATGCGATGCACCAGTATCGAAAAGAACGAGTGCAGTAAATGACTTAACCAAAAACTTACCGATTACTGCATCCGGCTACTCTTCAACCTCCTCCACATTAACGTGGTTCACCTGTCCCCTGTTGAAAGGGTTCGGCTTCTTCCTAGAGCTTCCATTGCCATTCCCATTCTGGGATTCAGGACTTTCATTGGCATAATGTTCGGTCTTCTGGCACTTAAAGCAAGTGACTTGGCTCAAGTCTTTCTTCGCTGGGGTTGATGGGTTGTGTGCTGTTCTGGCTGGTGCTTCCTCCATTCCCATTACCATTCCTGGGGCCATTGTGATTGTGCGAGCTACCTCCTCCATAGGTATGCTGCAAATGTCCTCCCGGCCTAGGGGTAAATCGTGGCTTCTGCTAAGCTCCTGAATTGTGCTTTCCTTAAGCATACTTCCTCTTGCGATTCTCAATTTGCTGTTGCTTCCCTTCAATCATCAGAGCACGATCTACCAACTCCTGGTAGTTGTTGAAGGTTGCTACCATCAACTGCATGCTCAACTCATCATTCAGTCCTTCCAGAAACTTCTCCTACTTTGCTGCATCCATAGCAACATCATCTGGGGCATAACGTGCTAATTTACTAAAGTCTTCCACATACTGGCCAACTATCCGTCCTCCTTGGCGCAAGTTGCGAAACTCTCGCTTCTTCATGGCCATAGCTCCTACTGAAACATGGGCAGTACGAAAATCCTGCTGAAACTGGTCCCATGTGATAGTATCGACAGGGAAAGTGGCTGTGAAATTCTCCCACCATGAGGCGGCGGGTCCTTCAAGCTGATGTGCGGCAAACTTCACCTTCTCCGCATCCGTGCATCCTGCTGTGGTCAACTCTCTAGCTGTCTTGCGAAGCCAATCATCTGCTACTATCGGCTCGGTGCTACTGGAAAACACCGGCGGATTCAGCCTAAGAAAATGGGCTAAGTGATCAACAGGTGGTGGTGGTGGGTTGTTGTTGTTGTTCCCTTGATTCTGATTCTGGACTAGCAACTGCATCAATGTGTTCTGCTGCTGGATCAACCGAGTGAGCTCCGGTGGAAAGGTAAATCCCGGGTCACGTCTCGGAGGCATCTGAGGGTTTAGAAAAGATGAGATTTAAGAATAGAGGGGGTCTAAAGAGAAAACACTACCCATATGCACATGAGGCAAAAGCAAACAATTCACTTCATTCATTCAATCAAACAAGGGCATACAATCGATTCTAACTATCGCAAAAGTGCTCGGACTATAATATTTACATGGTGGACTACTACTACTACTGATGAGGTGGTCTACTAGAAATATTCTTCGGTTGCAGACTCCATGATATCTGCTCCGCTTCATCAACATAGTCATCATTGCTATCGCCAGGATCCGAGTCGGTGTCGTTGATGATTATGTTGTCTTCCGGGCGAATCTCCTTGGGTTCTTCGTCTTCTTCTACCGGTGTAGGGCCTGCCATAATTATTCTGATCTTCATTGTTAGGTCGGCATTCTTATCCACTAATACTTCAATTTCTTCTTCATAATCTTCACGAGTAGTCTTGAGTTCTTCCTCCAGTTCCTTGATCCTTGTGTTTGCCTTCTTCAGGTCTATCATGTCAGCGCACATCTGGTTCTCCTGATGTCGAATGTGCTGGTTTAACTCCTGGATAAAAGTTGTGACTGATCTATCCTTTTTGGTGCTGATCATCTCCTAGTGCTCATCTCGGCATCCACAAATCTGGTAGATAGTATCCTTGAGATCATTGCGGCAGACTTCTCCATTGCGTCCCATGGCGATGTGAGCTTCCATGCTCTTTCCTAGATTCCAAGTTGGTGCGTCAAAAGAAAACTCTATAGGCCCAGTGACTGTCATGAACGTCCTTCCTGGAACCTGAATTTGAATCATCCAGCGCTCTTCTTCAGGTAAGGTGGCGTTGTAGGTTCCGGTGAAGCTTGGTACTCCTATATTCAGGTATCTAGTGACTTCCTTCAAGTGACGTCCAAAGGGTGTGTCTTCATTCGGTTGAGTGAACTTGAAACTTGCATCCGCCATCCTAAAAGAGTAGAAAAGATGAGGAGTCAGAAGAGAAGAGAGTGAGTAGTGATCTAGGTCTTTAGCTTAGTGGTCGTGTCCTACAGTCAGCGTGTGCTCTGATACCATCTTGTAGCGACCAGACCTCAAACGGTCCAATGTATATGCTCCGGTGTCATCCCTGGATCAGTAATGCTGACACCACACAGTACTTGAAGGATTTATAGCAGAGTAGCAATCACACACTTATTACATCGGGTGTATCAAGAGAGAACTTATTACAATTAATATGGCTTAAGGCCATCTAATAACGATAACAGCGGAAGGCTTGGAAGATAAGTGAGTCCATCAACTCCAACGGCATCACTGAGTATAGAACCACGACCTAAAACTCCTTAATCGTCGTCTGAAAAGTCTGCAACATTACCGTTGCAGCCCGAAACGGGTCAGCACATGGAATATGCTGGCAATGTAAGACATAGAGAGTAATGGAATGAAACAGCTATACTATATGCATATTTGGCTGGTGGAAAGCTCTATGGTTACAGTTTTGCGTAAAGCCAATTTTTCCCTACTGCAAAGGAATAAATTTATTTAACTATCACGGTGGTTGTTAAACATTGAGAATGGTTGACAACATTCTCAATCCCAATTAAGCATCATCATTAAACAAACCCGTCAAAATTAATTTAGAGTAACATGTTGAGTTTCACATGATAATCCAGGTACTAGATACTCAAGATGTCCATAACCGGGGACACGGCTAACCATGATTAGTTTATACACTCTGCAGAGGTTTGCGCACTTTTCCCCACAAGACTCGATCGCCTCCGTTTGGTTTCTCGCACTACAAGGTGTTTGAGAAGACGGATGACCGAGACATAGTCTTTCAGAAGCGCTAGCACCTTACGATGGGTAGACTGTACCACCTACATCCCCTACATCTGCTAGTCTACCACTGTAAGAGTTCGCACGACTTAGTTAACTATGCTAGAGCTCATAATAGCTTGTGGCTGCACACGGAAGTTTCTAGCATGAAAAATCTCATGACACCTTTGAGCCTAGGTGGCAGTCCATAAAGAAAAACAGACAATCCTAGAATACCCAGGTACCTCAATCCACCCAGATGTGTGTTTAAGTTGCCACCTTAAATAATCCATTAATTAACAATCTCACATCTATCATGGATACACTCACCCAATCCACGTCTACTAGCATAGCATCGCATAATAAGCAAACGTAGAAGTGACTCCCAAAGGTTTGACAGTAAGCAGGTAATAGGTACTACCTCAACTACTTCCCAAACGCACAATTTAATTAGATCCTAATCATGCAATGTGTAAGGATTGATCTAATGCAATAAACTAGGTAGTAGGAGGTATGATCAAAGTGTTACTTACCTTGCTGATGATCCGGGAAACCTAGCGATTCGAAGTAGCAAGCGGCGCACTCCGGGTACTCTATCGCAAACAAACAAGCATACAATAAGCACTCAACTAATGCACAGGTAAAACTCAAATAATAGATCTAACCAGAAGGTTCAACTTAAGAACTCCGGTTGGCAAAAAGAATCAAATCGAACGAAGTAACGAAAGACAAAACGACAAAAGAAACAAGCTTCATTTACTATTCTGGATCTAGGGCAATTTTTATAGTGTCAAAAACTTGTTTGAGTTGGTTAAACGGAAAGACGGTTTCGATACAAAACTCCAGGCGCTTGAATCGCCTGATTCCAATAAACAAGCGAAAAGTTAAACTAAAATGAAAATCGGATCAGAAATCGCGATCAGAAAAATCACGGATTTAATCCGAGAAAAAGAAAAACGACGAACGTTCATTAAAACGAACAAACGGACGAACGCTCACTAATTAAATAAACCGGAAAATCGATCTATTTAAAAAAACGAAACTAAAAAAACGAACAAAACCGTCGGAAAACCGAACGGTTTTTCTAAAAAAACGGCGGCGGGATCGAGGTAAACCTCGGGCGGCGGGTCCGGCGGCGGCGGGCGGCGACGGGCGGCGGCAGTGGCTTGGGGCGGCGGCGGAGGCGGCGGCTTGGGGCGGCTAGGGTTTGGGGTGGGGTTCCGGCTGGGCCTCCCCGGCTTATAAAGCCGGACGGGCATCGTGTCCGGGTCGGACACGGCCCGTAGGTCGGTTGCGTTTTTTTAAATAGTTATGCTCAGAAAAAAAACAAAAGGACTACTAAACGGACTCTAAAAATCCCGAAATAAATTTTGCCCAGCTTCTAAAATCAAGCCGCACGGGATGAACATTTATTTGGGGCCTAAATGCAATTTTGAAAAACGCACATTTTTCCTAAATTCAAATAAAATAGCAAACAAAACCAAATAAAATCTTGTTTGATTTTTTATTAAATCCTCGATATTTCTTTATTTTGGCAAAGTCATTTTATTCCCTCTCTCATATTTTTATATTAGAAATAATTGAAGATAAAATAAATAAAATCAAATGATCCTATTTTCAAAATTTGAGACAACTCAAATATGAAAATAACGAAATCCCCAACTCTCTCTGAGGGTCCTTGAGTTGCGAAAATTTCTAGGATCAACCAAAATGCAATAAATCTGATATGCAATGATGATCTAGTGTATAACATTCCAAATTGAAAATTTGGGATGTTACATCAAGGTTGGTCGTGAAGCTCCTGGAGAGTAGGCGGACCAGGAGCGTAAAACAATTAGGTGGTTTTCGAATAGCCGATCGATCCTATCTACACGAGGGGGCCTGAGAAATAGTGAAAGATACAAATGCAGCGACGTCAGGAGCTCGAGAAGTAGAGCAAGGATGGTTTGGAAGGAAGTTATACCTGAGGGTTGCTGGGATGTCGCTAGGTGGGCGATGGGAGGCTGGATCTGCCCACACTACGGCAGCGAGGAAGAAGGGGTGGGAGGCCCTCCCTCGCCAGCGATTCTTGGGAGAGAATGGCCAGGCACGCTGATCGGACACGCCGGCAGTGGGTAAGAGCCGTCACCAAGGATGACCGCGTGAACGTTGCACCTTCTCACCTTCCCCGGCAGAGAGGATCCGGCTGGATCTGTGACCAACGATGAGTAGAGAGAGAGAGTGGCCACCGCTATCGTGTTTAGATCTGGAGAGGATGAGACAGTGTGAAGAGAGCAACACTAGCAAGCAAGCGCGGAGGCTCCTGCCTATATAGTGGAGTACTAGTTTTCTTTTATCTACCGGCCGGAGCCGGCTTGACCTCGGCAATGACTGTTGAGAAGTCTTCATGGATGTGCCCCGGAGGCGCAGTTGTCGTCATTTTGATCTGAAGCACCGGATTATAACATATAACATGAAAAAATGCCACATGACAAGAAATCATAACCTCACTGCCCAAAGGAGACAATATGAATCCCGATGGACAAACTAGACAAGGATCAAAGCTCAAATTAAAGATAAACTCATAGAAAAGGGGTCCGTCGATAGATGTCCAAATTAACATAGCCGTCTTGACCTAGATGGCAGCCGAGTAGTCTTCGTGCATGTGCCCCCAATGACTAGCCCAACTCAGTTGTCGCTGTTTAACCCTCGCATTGATCCGAAGCATATGACACCTAATTTTGCGAGATGAAAGAAATCTTTTTTTAGATTTATCACCAGAACTACAACCCTGTACAACACAGCATGCACGATATGTAGACGATAGCCAATCCAGGCGTGTCTGCTGGAGTCTGGTCACATGCATGGAGGAACTGATCTTCCGTGCGCAGGGATCGTCCAGGTACCAAGGTGGAGTATGTGCTTCTATTAAGTCAGCCGACTTACGAGGCCGGGGAGTGTGCCTATGGTCGGTTCTCAATTGCAGTCCCACATGAGTGTGCAAACGCAATATGAAGTGCGTTCCATTCGGAGAGCGGCGTGCCAGACCGACCGACCGTCTGGGGTGCGACGTGAACGCGAGGGGCGTGTTGTATACTCCATACATGTGTACCGCCGTTTTCTTGAGGCTTTGCTCCATGGCGCAATCCATGGATACAAAATTAGTATATTGTACTATTTAAAAGTCGAGGGTTGGGCTTTTCCCACATGGTAGGCAGGGCAGTTCCGCCTAGTCGGTTCGACAGAGGCGCGAGAAGATGAGGGAGTAGGCTACTACAAACGTAGGGCTGTGTGATTTGACAGTGAGTTACTGCTAGACAGGTGGGGCCCAGTGATTTCACTTGCCATTATCATTTTAACTGCGACGCTACGACCAGCTTGAGTCTCCCGATTCCTGACCACCTCCATACAGGTGCCTCTCCCGATGCTCCACCATGTAGAGGCTGGCTCTTGCTTGAGAGCCCACTTCTCCACTTTTTCCTTGCCTCTTTCCCCCACATATGCAAAAATGCCATGTAAAGCGGGCTTATAGCCCACTATTGTACTTGATCCTACAGGTGCTAAGCCTGCCACATAGGCATAAAGTCTGATATGGCAAGTTACTTAAGAAGAGAGAGACTAGTTTGGTGACCCCAGGAAGAAACGGTGCTAAGCGCGTGTACCTAGATGAAGCAAACTTAGCAATAAAAAACTAAGCACCTATTCATTGGGGACTTGAGTTGCTAAGCCATTTAATGCCCATAGCACCTCATGGTAGGCACGACTATGATACGGGCTGCTGGCAGCCCTTGGATCTGAGATCGAAGGGTCGCATGCTAAGTTGCTGAAAATTTGCAGAATAACCCTCCAGGATAGGATATTCACCCAGAGGTCTAGAATCACACCATGCAACCGTTCGATCTCAGATCCAACGGCTCTCAAAAGCACGTATCATGCAAGAATGGAAAGCTTTGTATCACCTGTAATTTTCCCGACGCTTGACATGACATCGAAAGCCATTTAATTATTGGGGAACGTAGTAATTTCAAAAAAATTCCTACGCACACGCAAGATCATGGTGATGCATAGCAACGAGAGGGGAGAGTGTTGTCTACGTACCCTCGTAGACCGAAAGCGGAAGCGTTAGCACACTGCGGTTGATGTAGTCATACGTCATCACGATCCGACCGATCAAGTACCGAACAAACGACACCTCCGAGTTCTGCACATGTTCAACTTGATGACGTCCCTCGAACTCCGATCCAGCCGAGTGTTGAGGGAGAGTTTCGTCAGCACGACGGCGTGGTGACGATGATGATGTTCTACCGACACAGGGCTTCGCCTAAGCACCGCTACGATATGATTGAGGTGGATTATGGTGGAGGGGGGCACCGCACACGGCTAAGAGATCAAGAGATCAATTGTTGTGTCTTTGGGGTGCCCCCTGCGCCCGTATATAAAGGAGTGGAGGAGGGGGAGTGCCATCCCTCTCTATGGCGCGCCCTAGGGGAGTCCTACTCCCAACGGGAGTAGGATTCCCCCTTTCCTAGTAGAACTAGGAGCCCTTCCAAATAATCGGAGTAGGAGAGAAGGAAAGGGAAGGGAAAAAGAGAAGGAAGGAAGGGGGCGCCCCCCTCCCTAGTCCAATTCAGACCAGCCCATGGGGAGGGGCGCGGCCAACCTTTGAGGCCTTTCTCTCCTTTATTGTATGGCCCATTAAGGCCCAATACAAATTCCCGTAACTCCCCGGTACTCCCGAAAATACCCGAATCACTCAGAACCTTTCCGATGTCCGAATATAGTCATCCAATATATCGATCCTTACGTCTCGACCATTTCGAGACTCCTCGTCATGTCCCCGATCTCATCCGGGACTCCGAACTCCTTCGGTACATCAAAACACATAAACTCATAATATAACCGTCATCGAACTTTAAGCGTGCAGACCCTACGGGTTCGAGAACTATGTAGACATGACCGAGACACGTCTCCGGTCAATAACCAATAGCGGAACCTGGATGCTCATATTGGCTCCTACATATTCTACGAAGATCCTTATCGGTCAAACCGCATAACAACATACGGTGTTCCCTTTGTCAGCGGTATGTTACTTGCCTGATATTCGATCGTCGGTATCTCAATACCTAGTTCAATCTCATTACCGGCAAGTCTCTTTACTCGTTCCGTAATACATCATCCTGCAACTAACTCATTAGTTGCAATGCTTGCAAGGCTTATAGTGATGTGCATTACCGAGTGGGCCCAGAGATACCTCTCCGACAATCGGAGTGACAAATCCTAATCTCGAAATACGCCAACCCAACAAGTACCTTCGGAGACACCTGTAGAGCACCTTTATAATCACCCAGTTACGTTGTGACATTTGGTGTCACACAAAGTGTTCCTCCGGTAAACGGGAGTTGCATAATCTCATAGTCATAGGAACATGTATAAGTCATGAAGAAAGCAATAGCAACAAACTAAACGATCAAGTGCTAAGCTAACGGAATGGGTCAAGTCAATCACATCATTCTCCTAATGATGTGATCTCGTTAATCAAATGACAACTCATGTCTACGGTTAGGAAACATAACCATCTTTGATTAACGAGCTAGTCAAGTAGAGGCATACTAGTGACACTCTGTTTGTCTATGTATTCACACATGTATTATGTTTCCGGTTAATACAATTCTAGCATGAATAATAAACATTTATCATGATATAAGGAAATAAATAATAACTTTATTATTGCCTCTAGGGCATATTTCCTTCAGTCTCCCACTTGCACTAGAGTCAATAATCTAGTTCACATCGCCATGTGATTTAATACCAATAGTTCACATCACCATGTGATTAACACCCATAGTAAACATCGACATGTGACCAACACCCAAAGGGTTTACTAGAGTCAATAATCTAGTTCACATCGCTATGTGATTAACACCCAAAGAGTACTAAGGTGTGATCATGTTTTGCTTGTGAGAGAAGTTTAGTCAACGGGTCTGCCACATTCAGATCCGTAAGTATTTTGTAAATTTCTATGTCAACAATGCTCTGCACGGAGCTACTCTAGCTAATTGCTCCCACTTTCAATTTGCATCCAGATTGAGATTTAGAGTCATCTGGATCAGTGTCAAAATTTGCATCGACGTAACCCTTTACGACGAACCTTTTTGTCATCTCCATAATAGAGAAACATATCTGTCGTGGGTTTGTCATGGCAGATGTCCTCATGAAAGGACTTAGTCGTGAAGCCATCGCTACGGGTTAGCTTGAAGGGGTTAAACCGGACAAAGAGACACGGGATTTTATACTAGTTCAGCCCCTTCGATGAAGGTAAAAGCCTACGTCTAGTTGTGATTGGTATTGCTATGGGTTCGAAGGCCAGGGAGCGAATCCTCTTTGTCTGGCTCTCGAGTTGTTGTTCTCTATCCTTGAACCGCCGCCGGGTCACCCCTTTATATACTCAGGAGGACCCCGGCCGGTCTACAGAGTCCCAATGCTGGCTCATAAAAGTGTCCGCCTCGGTCTCCTCTTTCCTATCTTATAATACAAGTTTATACAATAATGGCGGTTTACTATCATGGGCCCTAAATCGCCTGCGGGCTCTGGGCCTCTAAGCCTTATCCATAAAGCTCCATCTTCTGGGTTTCTTTGGGCTTCAGTATAGGTGAAGGTGAACCGGCCCCTCCTGGGCGGTTTACCCTTAGTGGTTATATCATCAACATTAGGCCCCAGATTGATTTGAACCTGTTCATGTCAATCTTCAATCCTTAGAAAAACTACCTGAATTTCTGACAATTCTCGTAAACCGCCATATTGTCTTCTCCCTGTGAACTTTGGTGAACCGCCATGACGTCATCTTCTGTCACTGCAGTAAATCATTTTGACATCATCCCCATATAAAATGATTTATGAAGATTCCCTTCTCTTTAATTAATTCCCAAAGATCGAGGCGACATGTAACGCCCCGTGACCGATGTGCCAGGTGTCGTGCAGTTATTCGCTGTTGTTGCGTTGTCATTGCTTGCGTGTCATGCATTGCATATCATGTCATCATGTGCATTTCTTTTGCATACGTGTTCGTCTCATGCATCCGAGCATTTTCCCCGTTGTCCGTTTTGCAATCCGGCGCTCCGTTCTCCTCCGGTGGTCATTTGTAGCTTTCTTTCATGTGTGGGGATTAAACATTTCCGGATTGGACCGAGACTTGCCAAGCGGCCTTGGTTTACTACCGGCAGACCGCCTGTCAAGTTTCGTACCATTTGGACTTCGTTTGATACTCCAACGGTTAACCGAGGGACCGAAAAGGCCTCGAGTGTGTTGCAGCCCAACACCCCTCCAATTTTGGCCAAAACCCACCTAACTCTGCTCCATCATCTAGAGCGTTCGATCACGATCGCGTGGCCGAAAACCGCACCCCATTTGGACTCTCCTAGCTCCCTCTACCTATAAATATGTGGACATCCCCAAAATTTTCGTGGATGAACCCTAACCTTCGTCCACCTCGCGCCGCCGGACAAAACCGCCCGCGCCCGGACATGTCCGGCCTCCCCTGCACCGAATCCGCCGCCGCCACGTCAGCGCGCCGCCCTTCTCTCTCCTCCCCGCCGCCGGGCCCGAGGGAGCCCAGATCGGGCCCGCCCCGGGCCAGATCGGGCCGCCGCCGCCCGCGCCCTTCCGCGCCTCACCACCGCCGCCATGCGCTCGCCGCTGTCCGCCGCCTCCGCCGTCCGCCGGCCTCGCCCTACCGGCGCGCCACCGCACCGGTCGCCGCCGCCTCCTGCGCGCCCGCCGCCACCGACCATCGCTGGCACGCTCCGCTGCCTTGCCTCGCGCCGGTTGCGCCACCCCGCGTCGCCGGCTTTGCCTCTCCGCCGCCGGCGAGCCGCCACTCGCCGGAATCCGCTCCGGTCAGATCCGGGCGGGTGGATGAGATCCACCCGTCCCCCCAATCCAAACGCCGTCATCTCGACCCAGATCCCTCCGTCCCGGGATATCCTCGTCCCGTTGACTTTTTGCACAGGGTATAAATTTCTACAAAGTCCTCGGAATTCCCAGATCCATGTGCCATTGTTCATCACATCGTAACTTTGCATCCGTAGCTCCGATTCATGCATATAGCATATCAAAATGTTCATCTTAGAGAGTACATCATTTCATTCCATTGCATCATTTTTCATTTGAGTTCATCTTGATGCCCGAAATGCTGTTAGAAGAGGGCTATTTGGGTTAATTGTCAGATCTGCTACTCCGTTTAGCACTTTTGTCATTTTTGCCATGATTAATGTGTGCATGCTATGACCTGATGCTCTACATGTGTTTTGTTAAGGGTTTTGTCATCTTTCCAGAGGTGCAACCCATGTATTTTTAGGATGTGTGTGATGACTTGTGCAAGCTTGCAAAGTGGTGCACTTGCTAATTCTGTTTTCAGGGACTTAGTAATTTCACTAAGTCCTGGAGCTGTTTATCTCATGATGCCATATGTTCTTGTTGTTTCCTAGTGATCCGTGCCTCTTTTGAGGATGATCAGTAAGGATGTTTTGTTAATCTTGTAGTGCTCGATCCATCCATGCCTTTGTTTTCAATTATGGAGCACCCTAGCTTGAGTCAATGGAGCTCTACTTTTGCTACTTTGTGAATCTGGGAAGATTGTCAACTTGTTTGCAATTTTGCCGGTGATGTTGTAGTTGATCCGTGCATGCTATGCTATTGTTCTTGCCATGACTAGCTTGCATTTTGTGCCTTCTTCATGGGTGTATACTTGTCTTGCCATGAATTGCAACGTAGTGAGTGCATCGAGCTCGTAAACATGCCTACTTGAGTTATATTTCAGCATGTGTCAGTTTTTCACTAAGCCTGAAACTGATTATGTTTTTGCTATGTTCACGTGCTTGCAATTGTATTTTCTGATCCCTTTTGGCTCAAGGTCACTAAGGGACTTTTGTTAAGCTCTTTGAGTAGCTCCATGCCATGCTTTACTTTGCCATGTTCAGGTCCTGTAGCATGTAGTTTTGTGGCTCCGAAGAGTGCTACCTGATCTGAAATCCCGGACAAGTGTTAATTTCACTAAGTCCGAGAACTGTTTGTCATATGCATTTTTGCCATGCTTGTTTGAACCTGTTAATTGATGAATTGGCCGTATCTCAGTGCTAGACTTTTGTTAAGCATCTTGTATGCATCCCTACCATGTATTTTGTTGTCTTGTTTGGGTGCTGTAGCATATTCATCTCATTGCATTTAGATGCCTACTTGCTGTAAATCGTAGACCGGTGTCATTTTTTGAATCACTTGTCATTTCCAAACCGTAACTCCGATTCTGGCGTTCTTTATATCGTTTTCAAGCGATTTCATCTCACCTTTCCAGTGGCACACTTGGATTTCCAAGTTGAGGCCAGGTTCTTTCATCTCTTGTCAAATCATGCATATGCATCGCATACCGCTTCCCGCATATCATATCATGTTCATGTGTTGGTTGTTTACTATGTTGTGTGCTTCTTTTCCGGTGTTGCTTCTTTGGGTTGGTTCCGATAACGTCGTGTTGTGAGGATTCGTTCGACCACGTCCATTTGTCTTCCTCATGGACGCGTTCTTCTTCCTTGCGGGATTTTAGGCAAGATGATCATACCCTCGAAATCACTTCTATCTTTGCTTGCTTAGTTGCTCGCTCTTTTTCTATGCCTATGCTGCGATACCCACCACTTGCTTATCATGCCTCCCATATTGTCGAACCAAGCCTCTAACCCACCTTGTCCTAGCAAACCGTTGATTGGCTATGTTACCGCTTTGCTCAGCCCCTCTTATAGCGTTGTTAGTTGTAGGTGAAGATTGAAGTTTGTTCCTTGTTGGAACATGGAGATGTTGTTCTTTGTTGGACCATGTTTACTTGTTGGGATATCACTATATATCTTATTTAATTAATGCATCTATATACTTGGTAAAGGGTGGAAGGCTCGGCCTTATGCCTGGTGTTTTGTTCCACTCTTGCCGCCCTAGTTTCCGTCATATCGGTGTTATGTTCCCGGATTTTGCGTCCCTTACGCAGTTGGGCTATTATGGGAACCCCTTGACAGTTCGCCTTAAGTAAAGCTCTTCCAGCAATGCCCAACATTGGTTTTACCATTCGCCACCTAGCCTTTTTCTTTCCCTTGGGTCGGCCAGCCCAAGGGTCATCTTTATTTTACCCCCCCGGGCCAGTGCTCCTCTGAGTGTTGGTCCAACTGAGCGATGTCTGAGGCTACCAGGGGCAACTCTGGGCTGGCTTACCCGACGTCTGGCTCATCTGAGTGTGCCCTAAGAAAGAGATATGTGCAGCTCCTATCAGGATTTGTCGGCACATTCGGGCGGTGTTGCTGGTTTAGTTTTACCCTGTCGAAATGTCTTGTTGTACCGGGATACCGAGTCTGATCGGAATGTCTCGGGTGGAGGTCTATTCCTTCGTTGACCGTGAGAGCTTGTCATTGGGCTAAGTTGGGACACCCCTGCAGGGATTTGAACTTTCAAAAGCCGTGCCCGCGGTTATGGGCAGATGGGAATTTGTTAACGCCCGGTTGTAGAAAACCTAAAGTTGACCTTAATTAAAACGAATCAACCGCGTGTGTAACCGTGATGGTCTCTTTCCGGTGGGGGCCGGGAAGTGAACACGGTTGTTGGAGTTATGCTTGACGTAGGTTGTTCTAGGATCACTTTCTTGATCATAGATTCTCGACCGTGCTTTGCTTTCTCTTCTCACTCTCTTTTGCGTATGTTAGCCACCATATATGCTAGTCGCTTGCTGCAGCTCCACCTCATACCTTTACCTTACCCATAAGCTTAAATAGTCTTGATCGCGAGGGTGTGAGATTGCTGAGTCCCCGTGGCTCACAGATACTTCCAAAAACCAGCTTGCAGGTGCCGATGAGACCGTGCAGTTGACGCAACCAAGCTCAGGAGGAGCTCGATGAAGATCTTGTCCTTTGTGTTGTTCCGTTCTAGTTGATCAGTAGTGGAGCCCAGTTGGGGTCGATCGGGGACCTTTGTCGCATTTGGGGTTCTTCTTTTATTTTGGTTCCGTAGTCGGACCTTGATTGTATTTGGATGATGTAATGCTTTATTCATGTAATTGTGTGAAGTGGCGATTGTAAGCCAACTATGTATCTTCTTCCCCTATTGTATTACATGGGTTTGTGTGAAGATTACCTCACTTGCGACATTGCTTTCAATGCGGTTATGCCTCTGAGTCGTGCTTCGACACGTGGGAGATATAGCTGCATCAAGGGCGTCACACGACAGCTGCATCCTCTTTTGCCGCTCCTGACTCCTCGATTTTCACGCCTGCTATTTTATCCCACTTCCCTTATAAATAAGATCGGGGCGCCTTCCATTTCCCCCCTTTCCTATTCGCATCGTCTTCCTCCTCGCGACCCGAAGACCTCAAGCATCACCGCCGCCGTCGTTGATCTTCCAGTCTGCACCAACTAGGCCGCTGCATCACCCTGTTCGTACCAGATCTCTTAAGATACTCCGCCGCTGTGTGTCTCTGGTAAATACTCCTTTCCTTTACTTGTTAAATCTGCATTAGGGTTTTGAAGTTTCTTCGGTGTTTGTCAGTGTTCACCAGTACTTTCTCTGCTTTTCCTTTAGCATCATACTGAATCTAGCTAGGCCTAATAGTTTCCCCTTGCGGCTGGATCTGTAGCTTTAATCTGCCGTACTACTGCATCTTACTGTTCCTGTATAAATCCTTATCTGAACCTTCTCTGTTCTGTTTAACACCATTGTAAGGCTCAGAAAATTTTGCTTTTTTGAACAACGGTAGATCCAAAATTATATCACCATCTTGTGAAACTTGTTTCCGCAACACTTAGCAAATTTTCAGATTGGTTTCTGCCTCCCAAGGGCGGTTTAAACTTTAGTAATTGATAATCCGTCATATGTCATTAGCCCTCTCTTAAACCGCCATCTAGACTTGAATAGCAATGCCTGGTTCACTTCATACGTATACCTTGAATTGTCGGTTTAACATTTGACAAACACATATGAACCGCCAATCGTAAACCGTCCATTTTCCTTTTACAGACTCTAAGATGATGAAGCAATTTGCTGCTTGCAACTGGGTTCCATCTCGGATCACAGAAACACAAATCAATGGATATGTCACCACAGGTGCTTTAGCTTCAAAAAATGTCCTCCATTGGCGAGTTCCTGGCCCTGAGTGCCCTCTTGAGCCTCAAGACGGAGAAGTGATTGTGTTCATGCAACATTTAGCTCGAGGTTTCAGTCCTCCCCAATCAAAATTTTTCCGGGATGTTCTTGCCAGGTTCCAACTTCATCCTCAAGATATTGGACCAAATTCTGTGTCCAACATATGCGATTTCCAAGTATTCTGCGAGGTTTACCTGCAAGAAGAACCAACTATCAATCTCTTTCAAGATCTCTTTCACTTAAACCGCCGGACTGAATTTTCTGATGGACCCAATACTGAACTTGGGGGTGTGTCGATCCAAAAGAGGAAAGAGGTTGAGTTTCCTCACGCCAAACTTCACAGCCATCCAAAAGACTGGAACCAAACCTGGTTCTACTATCAGAATACTGCCCCTGCTGAAGAGAATCCTTTACCGGGCTACCGTCCGCACCGGCTCAGCAATAATCACCCTTTACCTCATAGATTGTCTGCCAAAGATCGACAAGCCTATGCACCTCAACTCGCCAAACTCCATGCTTTCCTTGCCAACGGTTTAACTGGTGTTGATCTCGTCCGCTGTTGGATTTCATGGTGCATTCTACCTTTAAGCCGCCGCCCCAGATTGATGTTTGAATATACCGGCAACACCAATGATCCACAACGGTTTAATGAAATAGAACTGACTGATGATGAAGTCACTGAAGGTGTAAAGAAAATACTTGATGAACCGCTCATCGTATGTACTCAAATTGGTCTGCATCCTTTTTATGCCTCCAACAAACCGCCAGCGGTAAAGACTTTAACCTTGTACTTTTCCTGATCCTTCTCCGCTTTAACACTGCGGTAAGGACCCCGATTCCGAGTCACATTGATCTAGCCGGTAACACCTCATATCACTTTGCAGCCTCACGCACGATACCCCACAGGTGTCGCCTTACCATGGCCCGGGACCGTTTGCGCCTTTTGGCTCACGTATATGATAGTGTCGCTAGCATCCATATGACAGAGAACCCGGGCCGACATGGCTAGTCGTGAACCCAAAGCGGCACAGACTTATGGAGACAGGCATACATGAATCACATCGAGCATGTCGGTCATCAGTGAGTGATTCCGGGCTGTAGCACTGGGCTAATAGGACTCCGGGGAACCCGGACTGTAGCAGGCTAGGCAGGACTCCGGAAATCACCGCATGACATTTCCCCGAAGGGATAGACATAGGAACAAAGTGAAACACATGCCGGCCAGTCAAGTGTCCTGAACAGTAGTGCTGGGCTAGCAGGACTCCGGTGAACCGGGTTGTAGCGGACTACTATGGCTCGAGGAGCACTAGACTACATTTCCCCATAAGAAAGGCTGCCAAGGATAAACAACTAGATTGTCGGATCCCACTCATACCAAGCATTTCAATCATACACACAATATGCCCGATATGAGTACATACAACATGGCATCACAACAAAACTCTACAACTCAAGTACTTTATTTAAAGGCTCCAGGGAGCCATACATAGCATGTTCATACAGGTAGGGGTCACATGACCCGACACTCAAGTCATACAAACATACAAGCACATGCGGAAGCAACTAGTCTGAGTACAGACTCTAGAAAGAAAGAAGGCTTCTCGAAGCCTGTCTATCTACATAGGGCCCTCCATGGCCAGGATCACCACCTGGGTGGCTAGTCACTCGCCGACGTCAAGGTCTACATAGAACCCATCGGAGGGGGCGGTGTTTTCATCTGAAAACAGTAATTAAGCAAACATGAGTACAAAGGTACTCAGCAAGTCTTACATCAGAACCTACTAAACATGCTTATTCTCAAGAAGGTGGTGGGGTTAATGCAGCAAGCCAGCTTTGACTCTTGGCTAAGCTATCCTATGGAACTTCACCAGTAAAATAGTTTTCGCACACGAGTCCACTACTCACCAACACAATACTCCACCGTGGATCTACCCTCATCATCCTACGAGAGGGCCATGAAGGAAATATGCCCTAGAGGCAATAATAAAGTTATTATTTATTTCCTTATAATCATGATAAATTTTTATTATTCATGCTAGAATTGTATTAACCGGAAACATAATACATGTGTGAATACATAGACAAACAAAGTGTCACTAGTATGCCTCTACTTGACTAGCTCGTTAATCAAAGATGGTTATGTTTCCTAACCATGAACAATGAGTTGTTATTTGATTAACGAGGTCACATCATTAGTTGAATGATCTGATTGACATGACCCATTCCATTAGCTTAGCACCCGATCGTTTAGTATGTTGCTATTGCTTTCTTCATGACTTATACATGTTCCTATGACTATGAGATTATGCAACTCCCGTTTACTGGAGGAACACTTTGGGTGCTACCAAACGTCACAACATAACTGGGTGATTATAAAGGAGCATTACAGGTGTCTCCAAAGGTAGATGTTGGGTTGGCGTATTTCGAGATTAGGATTTGTCACTCCGATTGTCGGAGAGGTATCTCTAGGCCCTCTCGGTAATACACATCACATAAGCCTTGCAAGCATTACAACTAATATGTTAGTTGTGAGATGATGTATTACGGAATGAGTAAAGAGACTTGCCGGTAACGAGATTGAACTAGGTATTGGATACCGACGATCAAATCTCGGGCAAGTAACATACCAATGACAAAGGGAACAACGTATGTTGTTATGCGGTCTGACCGATAAAGATCTTCGTAGAATATGTAGGAGCCAATATGGGCATCCAGGTCCCGCTATTGGTTATTGACCGGAGACGTGTCTCGGTCATGTCTACATTGTTCTCGAACCCGTAGGGTCCGCACGCTTAAGGTTACGATGACAGTTACATTATGAGTTTATGCATTTTGATGTACCAAAGGTTGTTCGGAGTCCCGGATGTGATCACGGACATGACGAGGAGTCTCGAAATGGTCGAGACGTAAAGATTGATATATTGGAAGCCTATGTTTGGACATCGGAAGTGTTCCGGGTGAAATCGGGATTTTACCGGGTTACCGGGAGGTTACCGGAACCCCCCGGGAGCCATATGGGCCTTCATGGGCCTTAGTGGAAAGGAGAAAGGGACAGCCCAAGGTGGCTGCGCCACTTCCCCCTCCTCTAGTCCTATTAGGACTAGGAGAAGGTGGCCGGCCCCCCTCTCTCTCTTTCCCCCCTTGGGAATCCTAGATGGAATAGGATTGGGGGGGGAGTCCTACTCCCGGAAGGAGTAGGCCTCCTCCTGCGCCTCTCTCCCTGGCCGGCGCCCCCCTCCCCCCTTGGCTCCTTTATATACTGAGGTAGAGGCACCCTAGAACACACAAGTTGATGCACGTGATCTATTCCTTAGCCGTGTGTGGTGCCCCCTGCCACCATATACCTCGATAATACTGTAGCGGAGTTTAGGCGAAGCCCTGCTGCTGTAGTTCATCAAGATCGTCACCACGCCATCGTGCTGACGGAACTCTTCCCCGACACTTTGCTGGATCGGAGTCCGGGGATCGTCATCGAGCTGAACGTGTGCTCGAACTCGGAGGTGCCGTAGTTTCGGTACTTGATCGGTTGGATCGTGAAGACGTACGACTACTTCCTCTACGTCGTGTCATCGCTTCCGCAGTCGGTCTGCGTTGGGTACGTAGACAGGACTCTCCCCCTTGTTGCTATGCATCACATGATCTTGCGTGTGCGTAGGAAATTTTATGAAATTACTACGAAACCCAACAGGCCATCCTCGATACTCACACTTATATTGAGTCTTTTAGTAGTATCCATTAACTTGTCTATGAACTGTATAGGCAACCAAGTAGTCCTTTACCGCGGACGCGGCTATTCGAATAGTTTTATACCCTGCAGGGGTGTACTTCGTCATACATGCTTTCACCACTTACTGCCGTTTACACGACATGTACTCGGCAACCTTCAAGCGGAAGCCCAACGAGGGTGTCGGCCACGACCTACCTAAACACTTAAGTCTCTAGTCCAGGTTTATCGCCTATCCAGGTTCCATCCGCAGGGAGTCCGGCCGGGGTTTCCACATACGGCCCCGAACGATGTGAACAGGGTTCCCGGGACACCAAACGGGTGACTCGGTACACCGTGCCATGGTGTATCTACCGCAACATAGCCCACCCCTAGGGTCAGCGCTACGCACGGCCGCCAACACATAACCTACAAACACCAGAAACTATTTGCGACTCCTGGACAGAGTACTAGGGTGGTTAAGAAGCCGAGAGGGTCAATTAAGGATCCCAATGTATGTTAGTAGCTGAATCTTAAATCACACATACAGATCTCAGTTCTTAGGGACGGCCTCAATGAAACAACCCACCATGTACTCCTACATGGCCATACCTTTACCAAAACATGTTCAACACATCCCTCACATTACCAGCATAAGCATTTCACTCTGGCCCATCATCCAGATGAACCAGACCTGACACAACTCTAAGCATAGCAGGCATACCAAGGTAGGAATCACATACATGGCTCAATCAACTCCTACACATGCTAGTGGGTTTCATCTAGTTACTGTGGCAATGACAGGTCATGCAGAGGATAAGGGTTCAACTACCGTAGCACACAGCAGTTTGAATCGTGTTGTCTTAATGCAGTAAACAAGAGCAGGAGCGAGAACATGGGTTTGTATCGGAATGATCAATGGTTGCTTGCCTGATGGAGTGGTAGCGGGATACTGCCCTTCAGTTGGATACTCATGAATATCCTCGGAGGCAGAACCTACCACGGAGAACACATCGGAACACAATCAACACATGATGATATGCAACAATATGATGCATGCTATGACATGGCAATATGATTGTGTCTTGGCCTAATGCAAGCTAAAATACAAAGGGATGAACTCATTTGAATCAAGGATTCAAATATTAGCTCATTAAACATGGCATTTATAGTGCATTACCTTATTCTGCCTAAACAACAAGGTAAACTTGTTTTGTCATGCATGAAACCATTACAGATGGATAGTTTGAACTATTTTCTGGAATTTCCTGTATATAAATAAATCCAAAAAATGCATTACTGCGTCAGCATTGCATCATGCTGACCTCAGCAGGTCAAGGGCGCCAGCCCAGGTCAAACCTGACTGGTGGGCCCCTTCTGTCAGCCTCTCAATGCACTAACTATGTTTAGTTAGCCTAATTACTGGGCAGGGCCCACTAGTCAGTGGCTATACTAATTAAACTAACTAATTTTAGTTAGAAACTAATCTGGATAATTAGCAAAGGGGGGGCCCACTTGTCATTGACTCAAAGGAGTCAACCCGGGCCCACCCAGGGGTCAAACTGGGTCAACTCACCGGCGGCTCGACGCCGGCGAGGCCCGAGACGGCGGAGGGCTTCGGATTTGGTCCTCCGGTGACCAAATCGACGGCGGAGACGTGCTACGCGTAGCTGGGGCTCGTGCGCATCTAGTGGGGCAAGTGGGAGGAGCTGGGGTGGAGCGAGCTCGCCGGAATCGAGCTCATGGCGGCGGCCGGAGTTCGGGCGAGGTCGGTTTCGACGCTACGGTGCACGGGAGGAAGAGCTGGTGGTGGCTACGGGTTCCAGGTGCTGCACTGAGCACGGTGAGGCGCTCGGACGCGTGCTTGCACGGCCGTAGCCACGACAGCGACATGGCCGGCGGCGGGGAGCTCTCGGGTGCGGTGGAAACGGCAGCTACAGGGGCCAAACGAGCACGGGGGCTTGGGGGAAAGGAAGAGGAGCTCACAGCGGAGTCGGAGAGGGGGTCAGCGAGCTCGGGGAGGTCCTGGCGATGGCGAATCAGCCGGAGACGGCTCGGGTGCCCGAGGTTGAAGACGAGGGCGAAGGCGGCGTTGCAGGGCTTCCGGCGAAGCGTGGCTCGGTGGGGAGGTCGAGGGAGTCGAGGCGGAGCTGATGGGCTCGTCGGAGGGGCGAGGGGAGGTCTCTGGCGGCGACTACGGCGATCGGCGGCAAGGGACGCGCTCGGCCATCGCGGGAGAGGATGAGGGGGACGAGGGGGAGAGTGAGAGAGTGTGAGAGGGAGACGTGGGGGTCGCGTGGCGTCCTCTGGGCGTCTCAAGGCGTCGGCAGAAGCAGGAGGTGGCCGGCGCGTGGCCGGCGCGCGGCGAGCACGCGCCCCTGCCTCCTGGCGCGAGGTAGGGGGTGACTGGCTGAGCTAGTAGGCTGGGCCGAGCCAGGTAAGGCCCAGGTGGGCTTCTTTCTCCTTTTTTTGATTTAGTTTCTGTTTTCTATTAAACTGCAACTGTTTAGCTTTATTTAAAATACTAGAACATTTTCAAAAATCCTGAAAATAAATGTGGCCTCTGTTTGGATTATTTCCAACAGGAAACATTTACTCCCAGAATTATTTGGCATTTAAATTATTTTATATCATTTAAATGCCCAAATTCAAATACTTATGATTTAATTCAATGACCTTCTGTTGACCTAGAAAATTGTGCACCAATTTTGCCAGAGGTTCTAACCTAAGACAAAGAGGGTGAACATTTTAGAAGGGCATTTCAGGTTCATTGAAATTATTTTTAGTAAACACTAGTTGATTTCAAAAGGGGGCTGGGGGTTCTGCCTTCCCCATTTCAAGTTTCTGATGAAAAGTAAACATGATGCACACTCTAATGCATGGACTAGCTAGGGTGTGACAACTGCTATAATAACCCTTTGTGCAATCTGCAGGCCAGTAGCTCCTTCTGGAAAAGGAAATCTCAAGACAAAGTGTCTAAGGCTCCTCGTGTTAATACCAAGGTCATCAAGAGAGCTGCCAAAAAGAAAACTGCTGAGTCTTCAGAACCACCAGAGGATGTCGGTGACTCGGCTGAAGAGGTAAAGTTTGACTCCCTTGACCTTTATTCATATATTTTACTGATAATGATTACTCCCAGGATGATGCGGAGGCCAGCCATGCAGATCATGCTGAGGTAATTTGTCTTTCTGACTCAGAACTTCTGCCGGTTCAACGATTTCGCCGTGCAGTTAGGAAAGTGAAATGCTCTCACCATGTTGCTCATTTGGATCGAAAACTTTCTTTGAAGACACAGCAAACCGAAGGGCGTCGCGCAACCCGACACAGTGGTCAACAGGTCACTTCTTCCGGTTTACCTCATACACCAAACCGGAAACGTCGTCCAGAGGTTGCTTGTTCTCCTGAAAAACGTTATCTTTTGAAAGGTTTCTTCCGATGCCCTCTCAATCCATCTGATTCAAACTACCAGGTATCTTCTAATTCGTTTGGCGGTTCATCAACCACTCAGCTGCCTCCACTGAAAACCGTCCCAGGGTAAGCATGCAGCCCTCCCTTCTCCTTCATAATTTGGTTAATCATGCTAATCCTTGTTTTAATATTACTGCTAAAGCTCGTCTAAGTAAGAAGTCCAAGACCGGTGCCCCTACCGGCGAAGTTGAACCGGAGGAAACTCCTGAAAATCCTGATAAAAATCTTAATAATATCATGGATGATTCTGTCCCGCCGGAGCCAACTAACAACGCTGATCCGCCGGAAGCTGATCCGGTCACACATGAGGGCACCTCAAGTCCACATGCTATACCTGCAAGTCCGGTTGTTGATCCACTGAGGTCAACTGCTAATCCGCCAAGCTCTGCTACCACTCCTAAACTAGCCAAAGATGATGACGTTATTGTGACTGGCACTGCTTATACCATTCCGGGCAATCCAGTTATCTTGGCAAAACATACCGCCAAGGATGAGTTTACCTCTATGGGCAAGGGGAAGATGGAAGCTGACTTGTCAAAATATGCTAATCTTTCTGCCTAGGATCTTCATTCTGGATTCTTGAACCGGCTTTATACAAGCCGAGATAATGAGTCTGACTTGGTAAATCTGATGAAGGAACGCTATGAGGTAAAAAGATTCATCCTTATCTTTGTATTTTCACTGCCTTGTATCTTGTAGCCCCCAAGGGCCGGTTTAGCTTGTAAAGACAAACCGGGACTTTTGAACTTCCAAACTGCACATTGTTGACTTTTAAGTTTTTGAACAAATACACATTAGCCCCCAAGTGCTAGGAGTGAAACTGGTATTAATCCTCGGGACTTTGAATAAGCAGTAGGAAAGAAGCAATCCGCATTAGCCCCCAAGTGCCAGGATTGAAACTTGTATTAATCCTCGGGACTTTGAATAAGCAGTAGGAAAGAAGCAATCCGCATTAGCCCCCAAGTGCCAAGTGTAGAACCAGTTGTATGGTTGGGACTTTTGATAAAATATTGATGCTCCTCTGATTGTGGCAGGCTGATATAAACCATCAACAGACGCAGATTGCTGATCTTCAAGAGAGTATCAAATCCCATCAAGAAAATCTTCTAAAGCCAAAGATGAGCTTCGAGCCGCTTTAACTTCCATGGAACGACTGAAGGAAGAATTCAAGACTGAACGTGCCAATTGGGACACTGATGCTGAAACGGGCGGAAGACGCCGAGTCTGCTCTTAAACCGGTGGCAGAAGAGCTTTTTGGGTTGAAGCGTCAAGTGAATGCCATGACCTCCGCAGTATTTGGTAAGTACTCCTAACAAGGCATCTGAAATATCCATCTTGTAAGGTGCTGGTTAAAATATGAAATTCTTAAACCGTTGCAGGTAGCCGCATTACTCATCTGGGCTCAGATGTAGAGATGAAGCTGAAAGCAGCATATACTCTGCTTGAACAACTATATGATGGTGCTCAACGGGTTATCTGCGCAGCATCCTATGATAATCCAGCCCCAACACTGATCAAGGACACTCTGGCAAGGCTATCCATGGCACCAGCACAGATAGAAGAGGTAAAGTGATATGCTGCCAGGGCTGGCGCTTTGTTGGCACTCACCCGAGCCAAAGCGTGGATAGCCGACTTGGATCCGGTTGACCTTGCCAAAGGCTTTCCAAGCACACAAGAAAACGGGGCAGATTTTGATGATGAAGCCCTTAAAGAAGTGATAAGGGAAATGCGTCCTCTGGCGAGTCAGCTGGCAGAAGATGCTAACTTGACTGTTCACCGGTGAGGGAGTCCTAGATTAGGGGGTGTCCGGATGGCCGGACTATACCTTCAGCCGGACTCCTGGACTATGAAGATACAAGATTGAAGACTTCGTCTCGTGTCCGGAAGGGACTTTCCTTGGCGTGGAAGGCAAGCTTGGCGATACAGATATGTAGATCTCCTACCATTGTAACCGACTTTGTGTAACCCTAACCCTCTCCGGTGTCTATATAAACCGGAGGGTTTTAGTCCGTAGGACAACATATAGAACAACAATCATACCATAGGCTAGCTTCTAGGGTTTAGCCTCTCCGATCTCGTGGTAGATCTACTCTTGTACTACCCATATCATCAATATTAATCAAGTAGGACATAGGGTTTTACCTCCATCAAGAGGGCCCGAACCTGGGTAAAACTTCGTGTCCCTTGCCTCCTGTTACCATCCGGCCTAGACGCACAGTTCGGGACCCCCTACCCGAGATCCGCCGGTTTTGACACTGACATTGGTGCTTTCATTGAAAGTTCCTCTATGTCATCGCCATCAGGAAGGATGCCTCGCCCCGTCTTTAAAGACGGCACCGTTGCTAAGGGAGCTTTGGTTGTCGGCCAAACCCTCCGGCTAGGTGGTTTTCTTATGACCGCCTGTTCGGCTTCTGTGCCGACGATGACCTCTCGAGCCATCGAAAACAATCTTCATGTCAGCTCAGAACTCGCCGAGCAGTTAGATCCAATGGAGCTCTCCTCCATAAACGAGCTCTTGGATCGCATCGCCGCCCTAGGAGTCGCTACGGATTACGACCAGATTGGGCCTAAACCCGATCTGAGAGAGATTAACTCTCCCCAAGTCACCCATCACCTTGCTGTGGTAGAGGGACAGTGCGGCGACCCTTCATCTATCTTAAGGACAAGCTACGTCCGGATTCCCGATCCCTCCAAGCCGGATACCCGCGGGGGGGAGGGTATCACTCAAGACCTGAACTTAGAGTCAGGCGACGGGCTGGATTCATTGGACAACATCCAGGAATCCAAATTTTCGAGTTCAGAAATTCCTCGGCCTTTGAGCTCAGATTGGGTGAGGCTTCGGATTTAATTCCACCCACCCACCCGAACATAAGCGATCTATCCCAAATCAGGCAAGAGCCCGATGAAACAGTACATCATTACTAGGCCAGATTCCTCCTGGTTAGGAACAGGATAAGGGACTGCGGCGAGGAAGACGCAATCTCAATCTTCTGCAATAATTGCACGGACAAGGGAATCCTCAACGCCATAAGTCGCCGTGATATTACACGCTTCGCTGACTTAGCGTCCATTGTACGAAAGTACTGTGCGATGGAAAGCGCCTGGAAAACCGAAATAAAATTTTGGGACGATCCGGCCCTGAATACAAACCAAGTCCGAAATAAAAGGGTGCATCATCGCCAGACACCTGGGTCAAACACCAAAAAGCAAAAACCCTCTACAGGGCATGGAACCGTACTGGAAGGATGGCTTAATGGACCCTGCAAAATTCACAGTACAGAGGATGCCACACCAACTCACAGCCTTAGAGCATGTTGGATACTCCGGCAGGTGGCCAAAATTGGCGAAGATCTCCTAATTCCGGAGGCCACAGAAAGCCACCCCAGAGACACCAATACGGTATTAACAGTCTTCGAGACTTTCGCATCAAATAATATGCGAAAAAGGACACTCCGCAGCCTTGCCGAAGTCTACCAAGTAGCAACAATAAACCCATGGAGTGACATGGCTATTACCTTTAACGCCAGTGATGAACCTAAATTCCGAACAGCCCGAGCACCAGCCGCATTGGTCCTCAGTCCAATAGTGGACGGCTTTCGTCTTACCAAGGTACTCATGGACGGCGGCAGCGGATTGAACCTCATTTATGAGGAAACCCTTCAAAAATGGAAATAGACTGGAACCGCATTGAGCGAAGCAAAACAACCTTTAGAGGAATAATCCCCAGTCGAGAAGCGTGCTGTACAGGAAAAATCACACTAGATATGGTGTTCGGCACGCCGGATAATTACAGGTCCGAAGAAGTCACGTTCCATGTGGCTTTGTTTAGCAGCGGTTATCACGCTCTGCTAGGGCGGGAAGCGTTTACAATCTTCCAAGCAATACCCCATTATGGGTACATGAAGGTCAAGATGCCCGGGCCTAACGGGATCATCACTCTCGCTAGTGATCCGCACATAGCACTCCGCGCCGAAAACAAGACAGCCGCACTGGCCCTCGAGGCACTATCCGAAGCCCTAGCGGCTGAGGAACTGACTGCGCTGCGCTCCATGGTGAATAGGGACGATGTGGTACTTGATAAAAGATCCAAGTCCACCTCATTTAAACCGGCGGACGAAATAGTCAAATTCTAGGTCCATCCAATGGACCCCAATAAAACAGCTTCCATCGGGGCACAGTTAAACGCTAATGTAGACGCCGCACTGCGAGAGTTCCTACGAAAGAACTGGGACATTTTCGCCTGGCACCCTTCAGACATGCCAGGAATCCCACGCAGGCTGGCCGAGCACTGCTTAAATATCCTAAAAGGATTCAAACCTATCAAACAAGCTCTTCGGCGTTTTTCCGAACCTAAGAGATAGGCCATGGGAGAGGAGCTAGCAAACCTGGTGATGGTACCAAAGAAGGACAAATCCTGGCGCCTGTGCATTGATTTTAAAGACCTTAACAAGGCTTGCCCAAAGGATCCCTTCCCCCTCCCCTGCATCGACCAAATTATCCACGCTACCGCAGGACACGATTCGTTGTGTTTCCTTGACGCATATTCTGGCTACCATAAAATCAAGATGGTAGAATCAGACCAAGCCACAATGGCATTTATCACACCATACGGCCCATTCTGCTTCAACACAATGCCCTTCAGGCTCAAAAACGCCGGCGTAACATATCAGCGCATGATTCAGACATGTCTGGCAAACTAGATCGGAAAAATAGTGGAGGCATATGTAGATGATGTGGTCATCAAAACAAGACATGTCGAATCTCTAGTAGACGACTTGAGGCTCACATTTCATAACCTCCGAACATACGACATCAAGCTCAACCCAAAAAAATGCGTTTTCGGCGTCCCAGCCAGAAAGCTCTTGGGCTTCATTGTATCCGGTAGAGGAATTGAAGCAAATCCAGCCAAGATCCGAGCTCTGTCACAATTGTATATCCCAACGGACCTCAAACAAATACAAAAGTTAACCGGATGCGTGGCGGCTCTAAGCCGCTTTATCTCCCGCTTGGGAGAAAAGGCCCTACCCCTTTACCGCCTCCTTCGGCGCACCGAACACTTCGAATGGACGGATGCAGCCACGGCCGGACTCGACGAAATAAAAGCCATATTGGCAACAAACCCAGTCCTGGCTGCGCCAAACATTGGCGAACCAATGCTATTGTACATTGCAGCAACACATCAGGTTGTAAGCACAGTGCTCGTCGTCGAACGAGAAACGGACGGACACAAATTCCCCCTTCAAAAGTCGGTCTATCATGTGTCCACTGTCCTCACTCTGTGCAAATCACAGTACCCGCATTATCAAAAGATTGCTTACGCGGTATTCATGGCATCCCGGAACCTACGACACTACATTCACGAGTGTTCAATAATAGTAGCCTCGGAAGTACCAGTTAACGATATTATAAACAACCGTGACGCAAGGGGCCGGATTGCAAAATGGGCCATTGAGCTCCTCCCGTTCGACATAACTTATAAGCCACGGTGAGCCATCAAGTCGCAAGTTTTGGCCGACTTCGTCGTAGAATGGACGGAGGCCGAACTCCCTAAAGAGTACGGCACAGATTCAAATTGGATCATGCATTTTGACGGTTCCAAGATGTTGGCCGGACTAGGGGCTGGCGTCGTTTTGACGTCCCCCACAGGAGACACAGTTCAATACGTACTCCAGATTATGTACACAGAGTCCAACAACGCAGCCGAATATGAGACCCTTTTACATGGTCTCCGGATGGCAGTATCCATGGGCATTCAACGCCTAGAGGTGCGCGGGGAGTCGAACCTCACAATATCCCAAATATATGGAGACTTCGATGCCAAGGATCCAAAATGGCAGCTTACCGCAACGCCGTCCTAAAAATGTCAGCTCGGTTCGAAGGGCTTGAATTTCACCATATAGCCCGGGAAAATAATCAGGCAGCAGATGTCCTGGCACGCATCGGCGCAAAACGCGATGTAGTCCCCCCCAACATCTTCTTGGAAAGGCTGTTCAAGCCATCCATAGTATGGGAAGGGGAGCCGAACAATAACAGCCCGGACCCAACCGCACTGCCTGACACCGAACATTCTGACATAATCGGAGGCTCTGCCAATGAAATAACACCTTCAGCCCACGTAATAATGGCCGTCATCGCCCCGTGGACAGAACCATTCCTCGCCTACCTTACTAGGCAGGAACTCGCCTACAAAGTCCACGAGGGAGAGCTTTATAAGAAAAGCACTACCGGAGTCCACCAAAGGTGCATCTCCGAAGAGGAAGGGTGGAACCTCCTGGCCGAAATTCATGCCGAACTCGGCGGTCATCACGCTGCAGCTCGGTCCCTTGTAAGCAAGGCCTTCCGTACAGGCTTTTATTGGCCGACGGCCCGGGCAGACGCCCAGGACTTAGTCCAACGATGTGTCGGTTGCCAGCTCTTTGCAAACCAAAGCCATATGCCACCCACCGCCCTCCAAACTATCCCCATCACTTGGCCCTTCGCGGTCTGGGGGCTTGACATGGTTGGACCCCTTAAAGGCAGAACCCACAAGCAAAAATACTTGCTGGTCATGGTGGATAAGTTCACCAAATGGATAGAAGCCAAGCCTGTTAAGACGGCTGAATCCGGACCGGTGATAGACTTTATATCCGGGGTTGTACACCGTTACGGCGTCTCCCACAGCATCATCACTGATAACGGCATGAACTTTACGGCTGACGAGGTAAACTCTGGTGCAAAAACATGGGCATCAAGCTCGATTATGCTTCCGTCTATCACCCACAAACTAATGGCCAGGTCGAACGTGCAAATGGTCTTATCATGAGCGGCATCAAACCCAGATTAGTGCAGTCCCTCAAGGAATCTAACATGCACTGGGTAGAGGAGCTCAACTCCGTACTCTGGGGGCTGCTGACCACACCGAATCGCACCACCGGATACACACCATTCTTTATGGTGTACGGCGCAGAGGCAGTTTTGCCTTGCGACATAATTCATGACTCACCTCGAGTGCGCATGTACGAAGAAAGAGAAGCCGAGCTCGATCGGCAAGACAGTTTGGACGCATTGGAGGAGGAGCGTGACATGGCAAAAGCCTGTTCCGCATTCTATCAACAGCAGGCTCGAAGATACCAAAGCAGAGAAGTACGGGCCAAAAATTACAACGTTGGCGAATTAGTTCTACGCCTGCCGGACAAGAAAAAGGACAAACTCAAGCCCAAGTGGGAAGGTCCCTTCATAATTGACCAAGTCCTGATTGGTGGAGCATACCGCCTGCGAGATGCATCGGATAACCAACTCGAGCCGAACCCATGGAACGCAGCCTGTCTCCGAAGATTCTATGCCTAGCACCGGACTCTGTGTTGGTCTCCTTCCTCTGTCCATTTTTTATATACTATCTGTCTTACATTTCTCTCCTTCTCCCCTTCCTTTCTCTTATAGCCTTTAAAGGCTCATCAAATGACGTGCTATTCGCACTCATTAAACCTGGGGGCTTCTTTTAAACAG